>NC_056728.1:1397839755-1397904755 GCF_019279795.1 Protopterus annectens
GTGTTCATTTTAAAAGTCGAAAGTTCTAAGTACTAAAAGCCAAAAACAACTTGATTCTGCACGCCTCTTCCTTTTTTTATAATTTAAATTCAAAAACAGCAAAATTAAGCACTGCAATTGGATACTGAAGCTCTACTAACAACAGCTACATTTTATTGCACTGCTCCATCCATTAAAGCTGAACATGCTGAAAACAGCAGGCATTTATAGTACTCAGGTCTTGGTAAAAATATTAAATGTCATAGTCTTTGAGAAGTACAGGTGGTCTTGAATCTAGTATGCATTCTCACTTCTACTACATTGAAAAACATAGTACACGTTATTCAGACTACATTTTTGTCACTGTTAGGCAACTGAAAAAATGCACATTGAGTATTGTCCTTTCTCTCACTGGCAGTGACTGTAGTTACAGGCATGACCACAGTCGCATCCAAAGCACGTTCCCTCTTTGGAGTTACAGATAGCCCCCTTTTGAAATGTCGGTGCTAGAAATGTTGACTTCCAACAAGCCGATAAAATAGACCAAAAACACAGGAGAAGAGCGAATTTTGAAAATTGCTCATCTCATTTAAACTTCTTTTTTTGGGGGGGGGGTCAGACTCCTTCTGCACCCCTCCATGTGAGGGGGCAAACCCCCACACGCCCCAGACTTATATATACCAACTCCAAGATTGCCATATCTCAAAGAAAAGTGAATATTCTGAACAGCACCATCTTGGACTTAAAATATTCAAGTCTGATCTTTAAGACATTCAGTCCCTGCATATTGGGACTTGATCTAGCAGGTTCTGACATTTCAAATGGTTAATATTACGGATCCAGGTAATGAAGCTACATAGCAATTTTCTTCAGAATTTTCCAGTTCCCGTTTCTTTTATAAAACATGATATCCATGTCTTCTTAGCAGTTTCCCATTATGTAGTTCAACAGTAAAGATGCATGATGAGTCACATCCATGATTCTTTTTGGTGTCTGTTTTTCTCCTATACCCAAATTTCTCAAATTTAGTAAGGCACTTTCTCAAAAGAATGTATTTACCTATGTTGTCATGATACTGCTGCATGATTTTTTTATGGACTAGAGTATAATACCTTCTGAAAGGCGTAATACTGAATACCTCAATCATTTGAATTCACAACCATACAAAGGAGGAAATTTCCTTACCCCAAGGGTGTTGCAAACTTGAGAGTAATTACAACAAGCTGGAGGTGCAGGGCATATAGGAAAATGTTGTCAGCTAATCAGTTGATGTACATCTGATTTCAGTCCACATGACATTTAGAATTGTTGATTTCAGTAAGTTATCCTGGATTAATTTTGTAGAAGCTCAATTGTGGCGTCAATCAGGGACTTTGATTTTCTGCCCTTTGATACCTCAGAAAGTGTCGGTCCATTAGCAAACTGTGGAATAATTCAGTAATTAAACAAAAAACATAACTCCTATTATTTTCTGGGGCATGTTAGTTTTTCATGTTATGTTTTTGCTACTCTGCATTCTGGTATTCCCTTTGATGAATGATAATGGGATAATGAGATGCATAAGGAATGCAAATAATTCCATTTTCCTTTGCAAAGAATGCTGCTTTGTGCGATGTGATGATTTGTGGAATTCCACAGATCATGAAGTTTGCACTTAAATATTCAGTATTGGTATAATAAGATGGTATAGTAAACACACACACACATACACACACACACACACACACACACACACACACACACACACACACACACATATACATTCAGTTGAAATGTATGCTCATAATGATCACAAATATTCTATCTATATAAGGACTAACAAAATCAATGTTTTTATTTTATTTTGTTGACCGGGTTAGTCCCACCAGGCTAGTGGTCTTTTTCAGGGGAGGCCAGATGTACTTACAGTACTAGGTGAAATTTGGCCAGGGCAACAGGGAACGTCCCCTACTCTTGATAGTCAGGGGAAGGCTTTGTATGTTACACATCCTGACTTCCTGTTTCCTGTCCAAGCACGAAGATGGGCTGGAGGAACAGGGAGAAAACATGGATAATTCACCTTGTGCTGAAAATGGAGTGAAAGTTGCTGAAAATGTAGTTGAAATGGTAGAATCACTACCAGAAGTTTTTTTCTGATGATGTGGGTGCAGCAAAAGCATTGACGTTGGAGGAAAAGGAGATTGTAGCTGTAACTGAGATGGATTTATAGGAAAACTTTCAGAGGAGATTGAAGGAGAGGCAGTTATCTCTGAAAAATGCAATCATGGTGGTTGTGGAATGATTATTTGAAAGAAATGGTAAACCAAAGTGAGCCAGAAAGTGGAGCAGCAATTTCATGGAGTGATATCATGTAAAAAATAGAAGAAGAAAAAGGAGAAGAAGAGGCTATGCCAGAACAAGTTCCAGAGACAAAAATGTATGCATAAACTGTTGGAGAATTAGCAAAGTAGAAGGAAGAAATAAAAGAAACAAAAAAGAAGGATACAGTACATGTCAGCAGTAAAAGAGAAGAAAGTTTAGACAGGTTTGAGACTCTGTTTATAGCACCTCTGGGTGTCAGAGCAAAAGAGGTAAGAGCATTTATTTTAACTAATAAAGAGACTTTTTGTGACTTTATATTTGAGACTGAGCAGGCCATGGAAATTTTTTTGGGTGCATATGAACAAAAGAAAAATATTTATCCATGGTCAGAATATGTGGTGCAATCGTTTTACAGTCTAACAAAAAAGGAATAGTGATCCAGCTTAGAACTGAAGTTGAAGCAAAAGAACCGAAATAACATTTGTTAACTATTTTTAAAGAAATAATGGACACTACAAAAATATATGCTGAAAGAGGATTATGGATTGGGGGATGGGAATGTGGAGTAGTACTGAAAATGGAAAATGATAATGTTATGCATGTACCTAGTATTATTAATGTTCATAGAAATAGGGGTTTTGTGAAATATAGAGGTCAACCAAAGACTTGTTATTTTTGTGGAAAAATTAGCATTTAATCAATGAATGTGATAAAAACAGATGTTATTTATGTGATAAAACAGGGCATAATGTAAAAAACAAGTGATTTAAAGTGCAAAAAATGTTGCAGTACTGATCATTCATGGCTAAAATGTAAAATTAATGTGCAAGAAAATGAAAATGAAGTTCTACAGGAGAAAGAGAAAAATGTGTTATATAAGAAAATGTACAACAAGATGTGACTGATAAAGAGCTTATAAGTGAAGTTAAAGAAAAGTAACAAAGAAAAAGAAACAGAGGAGACAAGTGAGGAGGAAGCTGAGTGGTGCACAGTAAGAAATAAAAAGAATTTGATAGGGAAAAGAGTTAAAGAAAGGAAATAAAATTCAAAAATATTATGCCTAGAGAAAATAAGAAAGGAAAGGTTTAAACATTTTATTATACTAATTGTTCTTAAAAGCTGAAGTTATTAGCTTTAAATGTGAACAGTATGAACATTATTAAGAGAAGACTATATTACAATGGTGCACTGCAGTAGATGACATATATTATTGTTTTAGAAGATATCAGATTATTAACAGAAGAACAAAGAACACAAACTGAAAAACTTTGGAATGGTTCAGTAGTTTGGAACATGGGGAAAGAAATGTGCTCGGGCATATGCATATTATGTCAACAAAGTATTAAAATATTAGATGTAACCATAGTGGAATTAGGAGGAATTATGGTAATAGATTTGAGATGGAAAAAAATATGTCTATAGAATTATAGCTTTATATGCATATGTAACAAAAGAGAGAGAGCGAGAGAATGTTTAAAAATATTCTTGAATATATTTGTGTAAATGTGGACATTATAGTGGTGAGTGATTTTAATTGTAATTTAAGGAAAAAATAAGAGCAATTGTGATGTTAAAATGTTTAAAGAAATTATGAGACATGTAAAGTTAAGTATATGGGAGAATAACCACTGGACCTACAAAAAGAATGAAATTAGGACAGACATTTATTATTTTTTAATATCTGATAGTTCTTTTTTTTATAACTTTTAAATTAAGTATTCTGGATTTTCAGATCATGTGGCTATATGGGTTGAACTCCAAAAAATGAAGAATATATAAGAATAGGAAAAGGAATAAAGAGAATTAATGAAAAGGAATTAGATTTAGAAGAGAAAAAAGAATGTATGGAATTATGGAAAAATCATATGAATATGAGAGTATTTCATGAGAATTGGACTTTATAGTGGCTTAATTTTAAAGAGAAATATAAAAAACATATTTTAGAATGTATAAGGAAGAAAAGAAAGAGAGAGATACAAGATATTAAGTCGGTAAACATTTAGAGGCTTAGTAGAGAAGAAAAATTCCTTTTATGAAAAAAGAAAGATATATATATACATATATATATATATATATATATATATATATATATATATATATATATATATATATATATATATATATATATATATATATATATATATATATATATATATATATATATATATATATGAATCAAATTAAAATTAACTTAAAGTATATGTATTGGAATTTGTTAAAAGAGAAGGAAATAGAGAATAGATTTATAAAGGTGAAAAATTAAATAATGAAGATAATGAGTATTTAGAACAAAAATAACAATGAAAGAATTGAGTGAAATTCTAAAAGATAGTAACATGAATTCTGCAACAGGATTGGAAGGAATTGAATATGGTATGTATAAAGAAATGAAAAGTGGCAAAAAATAATTTTTATAGAAGTTATGAATGAATGGTTAAAAACTGGAATTAAACAGAAAGAGATATGTATGGGAGTTATACAATTTATTTTTTTAAAAAGTAAATAAAGAGGAAATAAAAACTGGAGATCTGTAACGCTGAATAATACGGATTATAACATTTTTATGAGAATAATAAGAAGTTTGCAAAAAGAATGGATAAAATATATGGACAAAATGTATTCGGAAGAAAAGGAAAAGGAAGTCAAGAGTTGTTATGGATAATAAGAGAAATACCTGATGATATCATAAAAATGTTGAAGTGAAGGTTATGATAGGGGATATAAGTAAAGCCTATGATAATATTCAGTATAAATCATTATGGGGAATTTTGCAGGCATATCATGTAGGAAAACATATATTACAAGTAATAAAATCTGTTTATGAAAGGAGGTATGTGAAACTAAATATAAATGGCTGGATTATGGAAGAAATAAAAATAAAATGTGGAATAAAGCAGGGCCGTCTAGCTAGTAGTGTAATTTTCTCATTAGTTATGAATGTAATAGTGAAAGAAATTAATAAAATGTCAGGTAGCGGTGCATACAAAGTAATGAAGGAAGTACAGTTACCAATGTATAATTATGCTGATGATATTGTATTAATTGTTAAAAATAAAGTATGGATGGAAAAAGTAAATGAAAAATTAAGTATAAATGAAATGAAAAATTAAGTATAAATTAAAAAAATGGTTAAGTATAAATAAAGAGAAAAGTAAAGGGATTGGTTTTGAAGGTATGATAGGTGGTATTGAGTTCAATGGAAAAAAATAATGTTTGGAAGGAATGAATACAGACCACAACAATGGGATAATGTACTCATAAAAGTAAAGGATATGGCTCATTTTTGGAAATGATATAGATTTTCATATAGTAAAAAAGCACACTTGTTGAACACCATGGTAGTAGGAAGAATTGCTTATGCTGTTAACAGCTATATGATTCCTATTAAGTATGAAAATGAACTAATGATGATTATATTTTCTTTTATATGGGACTCTAGACTGATCCAGTCAAGAGAGGGATTCTGTATGTGAAAGAAGAGCAAAGAGGCTTGGATTTAGTAAACCTGATTGTACATGCAGCATCTTTCATATTATATAAGGTATTAAAAGGAATTTTTAAGGAAAATAAAAACTTGAAAGAAATGATACTATATTATAAATACAAATAACTGTTGGAAGGAATGAAAGTTAAAAAAAATAAGTAAAAGTATTGTTAAAGAAGAAATGAAAGAGTATCAAAACAAAAATTGTGTTATGGAAAATTAAAAAGAATACATGTGAGGAAAAATAGAAAGGAATGGTACTTAAGTATTATGAAAGCATTTTATTGTATTGATCCATGGATAGATTTAGAAATAGATAAGAAAAAAGCCATAATGATGAGATATAACTATAAAAAGATTAAAGAATGTAATGATTTTTTTTATGGAGATTGTCTATTAGAAAATATGCCATACAAAAAAAAGCAGGATAGACTATGTAATAAATGTGGAGAGTTTGAGACTACTGAGCATGTGTTTTTGAAATGTGTAAGAGTTAATAATTTGTGGAAAGAAATATTTAAACATAATATGGTGAAAAGTTTGTTAAAATTTGAGGAAGTATACGCATAATAGAATTTGGTTATTATGGTGCACGAAAACAGAAAAGTGAAGAAAATGGACAGAATAATATTTCATGTTTCATAGACTATATGGAACGAGAGACTAAATGAAATTAAATGCAATGGAAAATGGACTTTGACAAAGATTTTGGAGAAAATAATGTTTTGGTTGTGGATAAAAGAGTGGGGAGGGAATGCTCTATTGGTTTTAAAAATAATAATAAAAGGGCTGTTGTAAACCACATGCACACATATTGATGGTCTCCCAACACTTCATTTAGCTCACTAAGTTGATTCTTGATAAAAACATACACACACAATAGTTATGTAATGTATGATTTTAGTAAGTCTAGACATAAAATATGTAATCGTCATATAAGATGAAGCAGTCTGCTGAATTTAGATATTAAAGACAGGATTTAATAACATGGGCTTGTGTATAATAACACTACTGTCTTAACTTATCATAAATGACATACACTACGATGAACAGCAAGGGGAAGCATGATGATTTCCTTATATAAGTAAATATGCATAACAAGTCATGTAATTGCTTTAACTTGAATTGTAGTTTTTGTAACCCATCTTGACCGTATATAATACTTAAGTGGTTACCAAGGTAACTAATGTTTTATACATGATATCAAACTGACAAAGTTATTCAAGGGAAACAATAGAAGCTTGAACTAGGAATGTCACAGAATATAACAATCACATTCTAAACAAATAGTATTAAATTGACAATACTAAGTTTAACCTTTGCTGATTATACAAAATAGAATGTTGCCATTTAATTCTAAAAACTTTCAGTATATGCCATAAAATGGCAATTTATGAATATGGAACAGGAACTTGTAATCATTAATCACAATAAGTGAATTTGTTGCATTTAATCTACAGTTTCACTCATTTTATAATAAGAAATGACAGATATAAAAATCCTTGTGTGTGAGAAACAGGGGGGAAGAGGGATGCACTGATAATTAAAATGCACTAACATTCATCAATGTTTACATAAAACAAACTTGATGTTTTAAGTAAGTTAGCAACAAACAAAGTGTTACTTAAATGCTGGTAAACAATGAAATATAACTTCTGATATATCCAGTAAAATGCATTGTGTTATAAACATTGGGTATAAATATTATTACCATCTATTTATATTAAGTAATACATTTTGAAAGTCTTCATCAATAAGGGTGAATATGTTAAGCAACTGTATGCTATAATCTTTTACTGCAGTTTTATATGTGATACATCCACTTTACTATGACTGAATTGCTTGTCATCTATCTTTCATATACAATAAGGAGACATTTAATATTGTATTAGAATTATGTCTAATCTACAATAGTACTATATATCTGTTCAAAATAATATAAATATTGCTTATTCATATTACAAATATTCTTCATATGATAATTCAATTTATGGATCTCAGATGTTCTGGATTGTCAAGGCATGCGTGATAATCTGATGGACTTAAGTTTCTCCATCAGATTAGGAATGATTTTCATTCCATGGCTAGTGCAGATCTTAATTTTGTTAACATTTATTAATTTAAATTTATTTCACAAAACCATTTTTAGTATGCCTGGCCAAAACATTACTTTATTGGTAAACACTCAAAGTATAAAACTGATAATTTCCTTTAAAAGCTCAAACATATACAAATTTATCAGAGAAAAATGTTTAATAGTCACAGTAAAACAAAAAAATACATAGTCTGAATAACCTAAGATGGATTTAACTTTATTCTCTTCAAATACCAATGGCTTAAACAATCCTAGCAAGAGATCAAATCTACTGAACTGTTTAAAACTGAACAAAGCACAACGTGTCTTCCTTCAAGAAACTCATTTCAAAACAAATGACAATTACAAATTGAATCCTAAGGAATGTATGATATTGGCACAATCCATTTATAACGGAACAGACCAAAACACGCACGCAGGACGAGTGCAAGGTTCCAACATATGTTAAGCACCAACAAACTGAACCAGCACTCAGGAGACAGGCTGTACAAATTATTTAATGTGGCGAATCCATCATAGAAATAACACCTTAGGCAAACCGGTTTCGGCTAAATTACCATAGCCTTCTTCAGTACAAAGAAGAAGGCTATAGTAGTTTAGCCGAAACCGGTTTGCCTAAGGTGTTATTTCTATGATGGATTCGCCACATTAAATAATTTGTACAGCCTGTCTCCTGAGTGCTGGTTCATTTTGTTGGTGCTTACAATCCATTTATAAGACAAAGACAAAAGGGGCAACAGTTCTATGGAAAACAAATATGATTAACACAGAAATCATTTATAAGTATGAAAATAAAGAAGGCCTTATGGAATTAGTAATAGTTAAATATAATAACAGAATATGGACCCTAGCCAATCTATACTGCTTCCCAGGCATTGGATCAGGAACTGTTAAAAAACACTTGGATTTAATTTCCAATAATTATAAAGGCACTTAATATTAGGAAGATAGTTTAACTGTGTGTATATATATATATATATATATATATATATATATATATATATGTATATATATATATGTATATATATATATATATATTTGATATTTCTGAAACTACAAATAAAAGACCACTGCCTACATCGGCTGTATCAAAAGCTTTAAACAAATGGGTAGAATCATTTTATCTTGTAGATACTTTCAGATTTAAAAAAGATAAATGTTTGTTGTTTTCTCATCAATATCACAGATTTGGTACCCAAACTAGAATAGATAAAATATTTGCTACCCATGACTTGCACTCTGAAATCATTTATTTCTCAATCACTCTGTGCCCCCTTTCAGACCACAATTCATTGATACTAAAACTTCAAAATGGGTACAAACCATTAATTTTTAACTCCAAAATTCCAGCATATATAACTAAAATTAAAGAGTTCAAACCCTGGCTATTATCTGAATTACAGTTCTTCTTAGATATTAATTACACAACAGAGATAAATAAAATAATGATATGGGACTCATTAAAAGCTTACATATATGGTAAAACCCTAACTTGGTATAAAAAAATCAGAGAATGGGATTCTGAATTATTAGATCTACAATTCAAACTTTTGTCAGTAAAAGCTGAAAAAATCAAAATAATTTGGAGATGAAAAAGAAAGTAGAAGTATTAAACAATAAATGCAATGAAATTCTAACACATAAAACCAGTTTAGCTGTAGAAAAACTAAAAATTAGTACCTTGGCCACTTCTCCCAAATATCTACATAATTTACCCACAAGAATCAAAATACAGTCAAAAGCTAATAACATTAAAAGTATCTTCTATGAAAAGAAAGGGAAAATATCTCAGATATAGGTAACATTCTTGATGCCTATAGAAATCACTATATGGAACATTTCCAAAAAGAAAATATACATCTCGATCAATTAATGAAAAATGTCCTAATATAACAAAAAATACCAGAAAAATTAAAACTAGATCTGCAAAGCACCCATATCATACAAAAAAATACAGATACAATAAAAGAGGGTAAAAATAATAAAGCTCCGGGTATAGATGGCATAACTCTTGAAATATATAAACTTTTTCCTTTTCCTTTTTCCTTCAAAGATACTATCCCTCTTCCATAAAACTCTATTAGAAATTCAGTCACAAGCTTTAATACCACCCTCTTGAAGATATTCCTTAATCATACCAATCCTAAAGGAAAACAAATCCCCAAACCTCTGTACCTCATATAGACCTATATCATTATTAAATAATGACTATAAAATATTTATGACATTATTAATTAACAAAATGAAAATACCACTATCCAAAACAGTAAATAATGATCAAACTGGATTTATATATCATAGACACACACATGACAATATTAAAAGGATATTTACTTGATTATATTAATAAAGAAAATAAAGAAACACCAATAATTGGCTTAGATATAGAGAAAACCTTTGATTCCCTACATTGGGATTATTTATTCAAAATTCTGGTGATATTTGATTTTCCTCCTTCCTTTGTTCATCTGCTAAAGAATATATATATATATGTAAGTAATTTAGCGTATGTCAAGCTAGGTCCTTTCACCTCTGAATCTATACATATAATAAAGGGATACAAGGATGTCCCATGTCACCAATTCTATTTGCTTTGGCTATTGAAATATTGGCAGATTCAATACGTAACAATACAAAAATCAAAGGAGTAGATGTTTGTGAGCAGTACAATTCTAAAGTAATGCTCTTTGCTAATGACATATTATTAACATTATCCAAATATAAAAGAGACATTAGAAGAATTAGATATTTTAATTGACCCATTTTACAGGACTTCAGGACTCCATTTCAATAAATCAAAATCAAAATTTTTATTTTTAATAAAAAAAAAAAAGAATTGCAGACGAAAGGGAATCACATTACAGGGAACAAGAATCTACCTTAAAATATCTAGGAATTGAGTTATGCAAGGATAATAATGAATTAGTCTCAAAAAAACTAAAATCATCAATACAATTAAAATCTCTGTGGAAAAGTGGAACAAAATAATATTAACATTTGAAGATAGACTACAGTTAATAAAAATGGTTTTACTACCCAAGATTCTATATATAGCTTTGGCAATACAATTGTGGAATATACTCAAAGAAATAAATTCATGCCTAATAAATTTTTTATGGTTTCCCAAAAGAAACAGAATAGCTTTAATACATCATATCAGACCATGGAAACAGGGAGGATTAAACTTTCCTGATATAGAAACATATATAAAAGCATCAATATCTAAAACAATCTCATATTGGATAAGTCCAAATTATTCTGCAAATTGGAAAGAATTACTAACTGTAATATCAATAAATGAATTTGATTTACAAAAACAATTTTCAAATAACAGTTAAAAACAATTTGCCATGACACATATGTATTAGTATGCAATATAACATAACTAAGCCTACTAAAACTCGTATGATTAATTATTACAGTGACTCATTTAGGAAAATTATTAAAGCAAATATAAATTTAAAAATCTGGTTTGATCTTTTAACACCATTCATAGTTACAAAGAGCTGTCCACATAAAATATACAGAGAAATAATTCATTCCTGTGAACAGAAAGGATTTGTTTGTTGGTTTCAATGTATCAAAGAACTAAAAGATATTCTTCGTGTTTCACTGTTGCAGTCATCACATTTGGGTTATCTGCTTACAGTAGCCCTCAGTCTGCCTGATTAACAAAGTCTTGGGTCCTGCGTCGGTTGCTGTCTCATCTTCCATGACGTCAGGTAGTAAGCATGCAGCCGATGCCATTACATCAGTCTTTCTTGCCGTGCGGTGCCCAAAGCAGAAGCAGTTTGCAAGTGCAAGTCGGCTGACTCCTGAAATTTTCGTTTTCGAGTTTCAGAACTGAAGTCTTCAGCTAAGCTAAGTACCCCGTTGGAGAAACTTTTTCTTGCTCTAAACCGATGTCAGTAAAAGTTAATAATTGTATTTCTTGTGGAAAGCAAATACCTCATAAAGATTTTCATTCGTACTGCATTCCTTGCTTAGGCCCTGACCATGACATACTTCGCTGTTGGTTTTGTGCCTTATTTAAACAACGAACTATTCGTTGTCGGTTTATTTACACTTCTAAATATTTGTCCAGATATGGCTTCGGTAAGCCACCTGACTACCGACATTCTGAAAAATGCAAAGATAAATACAGAGACAGACCGCATAGGACCAAAGCTGCCGACGCTTCTCTAAGCTAGTCGCCAGTTCACGGTACTCAGTGAGGTGCTTTTGCAGCCCTGATACCTGCTACTTCAGATTTGCAGGCCTCTACTGAGACCCATTCGAGTCTGGTATGCCACGAGGTGCTTCAACTGTGGAACCTGCGGGTGTCTCTACCTTGGATGGGTCCAGAGCCGCTGTGCAGGCACTGGCTTCTAAGGGTGTATTCAGGCCTACTGACTTGCATATTAAACCAATGCCATCTTCTTCTTCAAGGCCTAAACTTGATCCATGCCTAGAAAACCAATGCCCAGACCACATGGTCAGGCCTCTATGCCTAAAACTTCAAAATGGGTACAAACCATTAATTTTAACTCCAAAATTCCAGCATATATAACTAAAATTAAAGAGTTCAAACCCTGGTTATTATCTGAATTACAGTTCTTCTTAGATATTAATTACAACACAGAGATAGATAAAATAATGATATGGAACTCATTAAAGCTTACATATATGGTAAAACCCTAACTTAAAATCAGAGAATGGGATTCTGAATTATTAGATCTACAATCCAAACTTTTGTCAGTAAAAGCTGAAAAATCAAAATAATTTGGAGATGAAAAGAAAGTAGAAGTATTAAACAATAAATGCAATGAAATTCTAACACATAAAACCAGTTTAGCTGTAGAAAACTAAAAATTAGTACCTTGGCCACTTCTCCCAAATATCTACATAATTTACCCACAAGAATCAAAATACAGTCAAAAGCTAATAACATTAAAAAGTATCTTCTATGAAAAGAAAGGGAAAATATCTCAGATATAGGTAACATTCTTGATGCCTATAGAAATCACTATATGGAACATTTCCAAAAGAAAATATACATCTCGATCAATTAATGAAAATGTCCTAATATAACAAAAAGTACCAGAAAAATTAAAACTAGTTCTGCAAAGCACCCTTATCATACAAAAAAATACAGATACAATAAAAGAGGGTAAAATAATAAAGCTCCGGTATAGATGGCATAACTCTTGAAATATATAAACTTTTTCCTTTTCCTTTTCCTTCAAAGATACTATCCTTATCCCATAAGACTCTATCAGAAATTCAGTCACAAGCTTTAATACCACCCTCTTGAAGATATTCCTTAATCATACCAATCCTAAAGGAAAACAAATCCCCAAACCTCTGTACCTCATATAGACCTATATCATTATTAAATAATGACTATAAAATATTTATGACATTATTAATTAACAAAATGAAAATACCACTATCCAAAACAGTAAATAATGATCAAACTGGATTTATATATCATAGACACACACATGACAATATTAAAAGGATATTTACTTGATTATATTAATAAAGAAAATAAAGAAACACCAATAATTGGCTTAGATATAGAGAAAACCTTTGATTCCCTACATTGGGATTATTTATTCAAAATTCTGGTGATATTTGATTTTCCTCCTTCCTTTGTTCATCTGCTAAAGAATATATATATATATGTAAGTAATTTAGCGTATGTCAAGCTAGGTCCTTTCACCTCTGAATCTATACATATAATAAAGGGATACAAGGATGTCCCATGTCACCAATTCTATTTGCTTTGGCTATTGAAATATTGGCAGATTCAATACGTAACAATACAAAAATCAAAGGAGTAGATGTTTGTGAGCAGTACAATTCTAAAGTAATGCTCTTTGCTAATGACATATTATTAACATTATCCAATATAAAAGAGACATTAGAAGAATTAGATATTTTAATTGACCCATTTTACAGGACTTCAGGACTCCATTTCAATAAATCAAAATCAAAATTTTTATTTTTAATAAAAAAAAAAAAAGAATTGCAGACGAAAGGGAATCACATTACAGGGAACAAGAATCTACCTTAAAATATCTAGGAATTGAGTTATGCAAGGATAATAATGAATTAGTCTCAAAAAAACTAAAATCATCAATACAATTAAAATCTCTGTGGAAAAGTGGAACAAAATAATATTAACATTTGAAGATAGACTACAGTTAATAAAATGGTTTTACTACCCAAGATTCTATATATAGCTTTGGCAATACAATTGTGGAATATACTCAAAGAAATAAATTCATGCCTAATAAATTTTTTATGGTTTCCCAAAAGAAACAGAATAGCTTTAATACATCATATCAGACCATGGAAACAGGGAGGATTAAACTTTCCTGATACAGAAACATATATAAAAGCATCAATATCTAAAACAATCTCATATTGATAAGTCCAAATTACTCTGCAATCTGGAAAGAATTACTAACTGTAATATCAATAAATGAATTTGATTTACAATAAAATTTTCAAATAACAGTTAAAAACAATTTGCCATGACACATATGTATTAGTATGCAATATAACATAACTAAGCCTACTAAAACTCGTATGATTAATTATTACAGTGACTCATTTAGGAAAATTATTAAAGCAAATATAAATTTAAAAATCTGGTTTGATCTTTTAACACCATTCATAGTTACAAAGAGCTGTCCACATAAAATATACAGAGAAATAATTCATTCCTGTGAACAGAAAGGATTTGTTTGTTGGTTTCAATGTATCAAAGAACTAAAAGATATTCTTCGTGTTTCACTGTTGCAGTCATCACATTTGGGTTATCTGCTTACAGTAGCCCTCAGTCTGCCTGATTAACAAAGTCTTGGGTCCTGCGTCGGTTGCTGTCTCATCTTCCATGACGTCAGGTAGTAAGCATGCAGCCGATGCCATTACATCAGTCTTTCTTGCCGTGCGGTGCCCAAAGCAGAAGCAGTTTGCAAGTGCAAGTCGGCTGACTCCTGAAATTTTCGTTTTCGAGTTTCAGAACTGAAGTCTTCAGCTAAGCTAAGTACCCCGTTGGAGAAACTTTTTCTTGCTCTAAACCGATGTCAGTAAAAGTTAATAATTGTATTTCTTGTGGAAAGCAAATACCTCATAAAGATTTTCATTCGTACTGCATTCCTTGCTTAGGCCCTGACCATGACATACTTCGCTGTTGGTTTTGTGCCTTATTTAAACAACGAACTATTCGTTGTCGGTTTATTTACACTTCTAAATATTTGTCCAGATATGGCTTCGGTAAGCCACCTGACTACCGACATTCTGAAAAAATGCAAAGATAAATACAGAGACAGACCGCATAGGACCAAAGCTGCCGACGACGCTTCTCCTAAGCTAGTCGCCAGTTCACCGGTACTCAGTGAGGTGCTTTTGCAGCCCCTGATACCTGCTACTTCAGATTTGCAGGCCTCTACTGAGACCCATTCGGAGTCTGGTATGCCACGAGGTGCTTCAACTGTGGAACCTGCGGGTGTCTCTACCTTGGATGGGTCCAGAGCCGCTGTGCAGGCACTGGCTTCTAAGGGTGTATTCAGGCCTACTGACTTGCATATTAAACCAATGCCATCTTCTTCTTCAAGGCCTAAACTTGATCCATGCCTAGAAAACCAATGCCCAGACCACATGGTCAGGCCTCTATGCCTAAAAACAATTGATAAGAATGGCTGAAGACCTTATTACTTTAATCAGGGGAAGCCACTCTTCCCCCTTTAAGAGACCTAGGACTGAGTTTGCTTATGATTCTTCTGATCAGGACTCTAAAATTTCTGTTTCCTCTGATGACCAGGCTTTACCCTTACCTACCTATGAGGATTCTGATGCAGAGAACTCCATTCCCTCTGCTTCCCCTCCAGAAGAGTTTTTGGTGAAACCTTGCTCTTAGGGAGCATTTTCGCTGGGAAAGCCAGAATTACTCTGACTTTAAAAAGAGGCTTAGGGATTTCTTACTTCTGCCCTAACACAGGCCTTTAGCTATCCCCCCTGTACTGGACATTGTTGATTATGCCTTTTCGGAATCTAGCTTGGCCCTTGACTCTTTACCTCCTGCTCCCAGAAAACCTGATATATATTACAGGGTTCCTGACTCTCACACGTTCCTCTTTAAAATTCCTACTGTGGATCCTGAGACCATTTCACAGGGACCCAAGGGCATTAAGGCTACTACTGCTAAAAATCCTACCTCCTCTGATAGAGATTCCAGGGCGCTGGATAGATGGGGTAAGAAGGTATATACTTCTGCAACCTTGGCCATTAGGGCCTTAAACTGCCAGTTTCATATGTTAAAGTATCCACAGCTTATTATTGGATTGCTTAAACAGAAAATGATGATTCCTGACTGTGCTGAAAATAAAGATTTACAGGATTTAATGCATTCTGCTGAACAAGTTGGAAAACCTACTTTGCAATTTGGTTTTGATTCACTAGAGGTGTCTTGAGGGCTGCTGTCACTGGGTCTGCACTTAGAAGGCATGCTTGGCTTAAGGAGCAATCTTTGCCAGATCATGTTAAAGCTAAATTGCTGGATGCTCCCTTAAACCAAGACTGCCTGTCTGGCAACAAAGCAGAAGAAGTACTTAAAAAGATAGAGGAAAAAGCTAAATCTATACAACTTATTAAAGATATCCTGCAAGTACAGCCTCCCAGATTTAGTAGGCATTGGCCCTCTAAAAAGTGGTCCTTTCCTGCCTCTTCCAGGCCTTCTCCATCTAAACCCAGAACCAGCAGAACTCCCAGGCTTCAGTCCCAAGATACTCACAGGACTAAGCAGTGGGGGGCTCCCACTTCCAAAGCAGGGAGTGATAAGACTCCCCCCTATGGTAAACTGTCTCAATGACTTAACTTTAAATCTTCCAAGCCCTGCACAACTGACTGTTCCTTTAGGGGGAAAGATTGCCCGGCAGGCAAAAAATTGGGAACTCATTACCCAGGACAAATGTGTTTTAAATATACTTTCCCGAGAATACAGATTCCACTTTCACTCCTTACCAACCCAAAACAGTTGGTCAGATCTACCCCAGAATCAGGGGGCAGAGGCTCAAAAGCAAATTTTCTCTCTCTTAAGCATCAGAGCTATTCAACCTGTTCCAGAAGAGGAAAGGGGACAAGGTTTCTACTCAAGACTTGTCCTGGTGCTCAGAAAAGACAACTCCTGGCATCCTATCCTGGACCTCTCTATCCTAAACACATTTTTGGTGATCTCAAAATTCAAGATGCTAACTCTTCACCAGCTGCTTCCTATGCTAGGCAAGGATGCCTGGTTGGCAACACTGGATTTAAAGGAAGCCTACCTGCACATCCCAATAAGGGAATCTTCCAGAAGATAATACACTTCAAAGCAGGCTACATGCACTATCAGTTCTCTGCACTGCCCTTTGGCTTATCTACTGCGGCCAGGGTATTCACAAAGTGCCTAGCTCCAGTCATTGCCTTTTGCAGGCAAAGAAATATACAAATATGTCCATACCTGGACAATTGTCTAATTCAGGCAGAAAGCCAGGACATACTATTGAATCATCTGGCGTTTGTAAGGAAATTGCTAACTTCTCTGGGGTACACCATAAACGAAAAGAAATCACATCTTGTGCCCTGCCAACAAATTGTATTCCTGGGAGCAAGCTTGAATACAACTTCCCAGATGGCCTTTCTCATGCCAGAAAACAAGTTCATTTGACAGCCTACTTCAAACTACTGGCCACAAAGACCCAGCTGTCTCCAAGGAAAATACTGCAAGCCCTGGGGTTCATGGCCTCCCTCATTCTCCTAATTCCATATGCAAGACTGCATATGAGGAAACTACAATGGTATCTAAAAAGCCTATGGTGTCAACATTCTTAGGATCTAGAAACAATGATTCCTATGATACCTTGTCTACAGATAGAGTTCCTTTGGTGGGCAGAGGCCTGTCACCAAAACAAGGGACTGCCATTCACTCTAGCCCTTGCTGACCAAACAACAGATGCATCAGACTATGCATGGGGGCCTCACTTGGCAGGGAAGTGCATTCAGAGCAAATGAAACCCAAGTCAAATGTACCTGCATATCAATCAAAAGAAATGTTAGCTTTACAGAATGCTGTGACAGCCTTCAAGGACCACATTCTTCCAGGGCAGTTAATGGTAAAGACAGACAACACCACTGTTATGTGGTACATAAACAAGCAGGGGGGAACCCACTCATACCCTCTCTGTAGACTAGCCATGGCTCTGTGGAACACAGCCTTGAGCTACTAAGTGCACCTACAGGCTCAATTCCTGCCAGGAAAGCTAAATACACTGGCAGACAAACTAAGCAGAAATCTCATGGACCCACACGAGTGGAAACTGGAACCAAAGATATTCAACATGTTGAGAAACAAATGGGTGAGCCCAGATATACACCTGTTTGCCTCCCCCAGAACTACCAATTGAAATAATTCTGCACAAGGACTCCCCACAAACAAGCTTGGAAAGTGGATGCCCTGTCCTTCACCTTATGCCTTTCCCCCTCTGCCTCTCCTCTCCAAGTTACTACTAAAGATCAAACAGGACAAACCAGGGACAGTACTGATTGCACCACGCCAACACTGGTACTGCCTTTTGCGCAGTGTGTCACTGCTGGCACCATGGCACTTGCCTCAGAATCCTGCCCTGCTGTCCCAGCAGGAGGGCCAGATTCTGCACCCACAGCTTCAAACCCTGAACCGGGCAGCCTGGCTAATTACCTGATCTCTCCGTTACCGTCCCTCAGTAAGCAAGTGTTGGATGTCATTCTGGAGGCAAGGAGGCCTAGTACTAGAAAATCCTATGCTGAAAAATGGAAAAGATTCTGTTCCTGGAACCAAACTCAGGAGATGGGCACAGCCGTGCCCAATTTACCTCGGGATTCTTCAATACTTAACTGAGATGCTGCACAAGGGCCTTTCCTTTTCCTCCATCAAAATTCATGCCTCAGCCATTTCAGCTCATTACAACACAGAACCACCCCTCTTCTCTCATCCACTGCTGAAGCAGTTCCTCAGAGGGGCCAAAAACTTAAGACCACCCAGGAGAGCCCCTACTCCAGCCTGGGACCTTAACTTTGTATTGGAAAACCTCATTCTACCTCCTTTGGAGCCAGATGCAAATGCAGAGTTGAAATTCCTTTCTTGGAAAACAGCCTTCCTTTTAGCCATCACTTCAGCAAGAAGGGTGTCTGAATTATAGGCCGTCATGGCAGTGGAGCCTTTCATCGTTTTTCATGCGGATAGGGTGTCCCTCAGGACCAATTCCTCCTTCATGCCCAAGGTGGTATCCAGTGTGGCCCTTAATCAGTCCATTCATTTGCTAACCACCTTTTCTAATCCACAGAACAAAGGGAAATGAATACTACACTCCTTAGATGTGCACAGACAACTTAGGTTTTATTTGGACAGGACTAAACCTCTCAGGAAATCTGAACAACTGCTGGTTGCATTTGCTGCAAGGGCAGAGGGGAAGGCCATTTCAAAGCAAACCATTTCTAAATGGATAAGCCATTGCATTAATTTCTGCTATAAGCACAATGGAAAACCTACCCCACAGGGGCTTAGGCCACATTCAACCAGGTCTGCGTCTACCTCTACAGCCTTTCTCAGAGGTGTCCCTACCAGGGACATCCTAGAAGCTGCTACCTGGAGTTCTGTTCATACCTTCAACAAGCATTACCATTTGCCAATTTTTTCTATATCCAGAGCTGGCTTTGCCACTGCAGTCTTGCAGGGCCTTATAGCTGGTCCTAATGCTATCTAATTTCCTCCTCCCATCCTTAGCTTTGGGAATCTACCCAAATGTGATGACTGCAACAGTGAAACACGAAGAACATAGTACAGTTGTGTACACTTACCATAAATGTAGATTGTTCAAGTGTAGTACTCACTGTTGCAGTCCTAGTTACCCTCCCTCCAGCCCCCTGACTTCTATTGACTATACCTCTGTTCTTGCTTTCTATGCTTAAAGCTTTTTGGTGTATTTGCTTTTTTGTTGGAGGTGTAACCTTGTATATATATATATATATATATATATATATATATATATATAATTGCTTCCCATTATGGGGGCACCTGACATCTGGGGCAAGAACAACTGATGTAATGGCATCGGCTGCATGCTTTATACCCCTGACTACCTGACGTCATGGAAGATGAGACCGCGACCAATGCAGGACCCAAGACTTTGTTAATCAGGCCGACTGAGTGCTACTGCAAGCAGATAACCCAAATGTGATGACAGCAACAGTGAATACACTGGAACATCTACATTTATGGTAAGTGTACACAACTGTACTTTCTGGATATGCAAACAATAGAAACAACATACAAAATTCCACAACAAGATTGGCTAACTATGCAAAACATTCTGATGTATTCGCAAGATTTATGCAGAATAATTTTCATTTAAAAAAATACCTAAACTTACAAAATACTTATATGAAATTATATATAATGATTATGACGTGGGAAATAGTATTTCGAAATTTTACAAGATATTGATTAATTATAAAACAACACCCAAATCCTCATATTGGAATTATATAACAAAAGGACACTCGTTACAGCTAACTGAAGAAATTAAATCAAATATTTTATTGTCGATAAACCTTACATCCTGTACACAATACTGGAAAGTTTTTAATTGGAAATGCTTGCACAGAGCATTCGTAACTCCAGATAGAATTACTAAAATTAATTATTCCACAAAGGGAATATGTTAGAGGTGTGAGCAAATACACAATGCAGATTGGAATCACATTTTTTTTCTACTGTGTTAAAATTAACTCATTTTGGAATGGCATTAAAAACTTTTTACAAGTTTTATTTAATGAATCAGTTAACTTATCTAAAGCTCTAGTATTACTAAATGTGCACAAAGGTCCTCATCTGAATGAGTCAAATATGTATCTAGTTTGGACAATACTTGCAGTCTCAAGGAAGTGTATAACAAGAAGATGGAATACAAACACAGTACTGACTTTGGAAGACTTGTACAGCCTACTGAAGACCACATCATTGTTGGAAATTAAAATTAAAGAATTAAGGATTCATCCTAAGCCATTTATTAACAATCCATGAAAAAACGTCTTATCATTGACACTTTGCAATAACTGAACAGATACACTCTGATAACTGGATTGTTATACCTATAAAGTAATTGTATATATTGAGCTCTGTTATAGTGTCAGGCTGATGTAAATAGTGTATATAGTTATTTAAAATGTTATATACAAATACTGTGGAATTTATTCAACTGTATTTGAAAATCTTTTTTTGAGAAAATAAGAAAGAATATATGTGAGAAAAATAGAAAGGAATGGTACTTAAATATTATGAAAGCATTTTATTGCATTGATCCATGGAAATTTTTAAAAATAGATAAGAAAAAAACATAATAATGAGATATAATAACTACAAAAAGATTAAAGAATGTAATGACTTTTTATGGAGATTGTCTATTAGAAAATTGCTGATTAAGGCAAATATGCCATACAAGAAAAAGCAAGATAGAATATAAAATAAATGTAGAGAGTTTCAGAGTACTGAGCATGTATTTTTGAAATGTGAAAGAGTTAATAATTTGTGGAAAGAAATATGTAAACATAATAGGGTGAAAAGTTTATTAAAATTTGAGAAAATAAATATGGACATAATAGAATTTGGTTATTATGATGCATGAAAACAGGAAGAAGAGAAGAAATGGACAGAGTAAGATTTTATCTTTCATAAACTATATGGAATGAGAAACTATATGAAATTAAGTACAATGGAAAATGGACTTTGACAAAGATTCTGGAGAAAATAATGTTTTGGTTGTGGATAAAAGAGTGGGGGGAATGCTTAAATTGAAGTTTATAATGTATGGAGATGTATAAATAGATGTAAATAATGTAAATATGAAAATAATATGTAATGTATATAGCAATAAAAAGTCTACTCTTTTTGCTTATGGGGACCCTTTTCATCATGGCACTACCTGCCTTCTGGTTCAGACACAAAGGCGGCTCAGAGAAGCAGGCAGATAGTGGAGAATGAGGAGCATTGAAAAGTGTGCAGCATTACAAAAGGTGAATTCTCAAAAAATGAGAATGTTATGGCAGTGCTAGTGTCAAAAGTAAGGGTCGAGAAGGGACAAGCAGGTGAGCCTGTAGATGAATGCACAGAGAATGTGGTCTAGCTTTCTCAAACAGAGTATGCAGTAGACGTGGTGATGGATTCAGAAGAGATTTTCCAAAAGAATCTCTTCAGAGTCTAGATGTTTGCACAGGAATGTGTTGTTATAACCTTCCAGCTGGGAGGGTTGAGAGATGATATATTATTGGACATAGGTAATGAAAGTGAGCCAGAGAGTGGTAAAGATATGTACTGGAGAGACCCACTGGAGAAGATATAACAGGAGGAAGAGATGGTCATGGAAGGTAAATCGTATGCAGAGATGGTGAAGTCAGGAGCTGAGAAAAAGAAGGAAAAAGCAACAGGTGTAAAAAAAAAAAAAAAGATATTTTTTACTGTATGTATTCAAATAAAAGATGACGCTGAACTGGACAGATGTAAGGTATGGGATGAAGTAATTTCACCATTTTGAATTAAGGCAAGAGAGGCAAGTGCCTTTATACATATTAAAAAAAAAGAGATATTTTCTAACATTAGTTTTGAGATTGGTCAAGAATGGAAACTTTTTTGGAAGAATATGAGAAGAAGAAAAATTAGTGTGCCATGGAATTTATAGAGAGAGAGAGAGAGAGAGACGAAGAAAAAAATAGTATACAATTTAGGGCAGAAATAGATAAAAAGACTTTAAAAGGATATTTATTGAAGTTATGTAAAAATATATTAGATATGTCAAAAGTGTATGATAATAGAGGTTTATTGCCTGGGGCGTGGAATTGTAATGTGATTTTGAAAATTGAAAATGAAAGTATTGTGCATTTATTGAGTGTAACAACTGTTGAAGGATCTAGGGGCATGGTAAAATATTGGGGCCAGCTGAAAACATGCTTTTTGTGTGGTAAAAATGATGATTTAATCAGTAGTTATGATAAAATAAGATGATTTGAATGTGGAAGAACAGGACATTATAGAAGGGATTGTGAAATGAGATGTTACAAATGTAATAAAAAGGGTCTTTGGTGGGGAATGTAAAAAAAAGGGAAAAAGATTAAGGCAGTTCCCTATTGATTTGTCAACAGCTTAGGGAATACGTATTCATCGACACCTAAGTGTTGAACGCTTAAAATAACAAATGGCCACATCATCGAATTCTTTCCTTGGGAAAGAATTTGCATGGCCGTTCTCGGGGATTTTCCCTTTCCCCAATGTAGAGCAGTCTTGGAGTTGGTATATTTAGTTAGGGGGTGGGGGGAGAAGCCCCCCACTGTGTTTGGGTGTGTTTGTTTATTTTGTTTGCAGATGGCCAAGTGAATTCTTTCCCTAGAAAAGAATTCGATGATTTGGGCATTCCCTGTTTTTAGCTTTTGATGCTTGGGTATCGATGCTTTTGGATTTGACAACCTAAGCTGTCGATGTTATAATATAGACACATGAGATCAGAAGGGTGAGGCTGGGCAAAAAAGATGTGGAAACACAAACAGAAACTGTGACAAGCCCTGTTTACCCCCTAGGCAGGAACTAAGGAGCCTCAATCCTCACCACTGTTTCCAGAAAGGAGTGCCACTAAAAGCAGGGATAGAAGTACACAATTTCCCTAAGAGTACACTGGGAACAGGCTTCAAACCTAGGACTGGCCTATATGCTTCACTCCAGATCCCAAAATGAGTCTCCACACTAACCACTGTAAAGCACTGTGTCCCAGTTCTAGATATCTGACGCACTCGCTCATAAATGTCTGATATTCACACATGCACACACTCTTGGGCAAGACTGGCATAGATACACTTGCTGTGTTTCTTTGCCCAAATTACAAGGTAACAGCTGCCACCAGTGAAATAAAACAATACCCTTCAAAAGGGGTGTTCAATTATATTGGGTAAAACCCTTGTCAAACCCTTTCCTATGTAGATATGTTTCTAGTAGTACTGTATTGTTTTGTAAACTTTGTACTCAAGTTCTTGATATTAATCTCCATTGACAATGTATTACATTTTTATTTCCTGAATTTTTAGTGTAATTGGAGCTTATCTCCCTGGGCCTGTACTGAAAATGGACATGTATCCAGTTGGACTAGCCAGGTCAACAAATGTAAAATAAATAAATAAAATAAATAAATAAAATATGGTAAAATAGATATTAAAACAAATGGTAGCATGTATCCGAAGCAGTAAGGCTTTTCATAGTGGCCCTGGTATTATCACAATAAGCATAAACACTCACAAGTTATTAAGAACATCAATTAAATAACCAGCTACAATAATATGTAGTGAAATATTTAATAATAAATAAAATGATTTAAAACATGAAAATACCGAATAACTGATGCCAATAAACCACAGAGTTTCACGCAAAGGAAATATGAAAATATCGGGGTAGGATAGACTTCACACTGATTTTAGAAAAAAATCTAACTAATTAAGTTCCCTGACTATCTGAAGATTGTCCCAATGTAATCTAATCCACTCAACAAAGCAAGATTATACTCTTAGTTCTACATGGCAGTTTTAGAAATTGTGCCCATGGTTCAGACTGTTGTCTGTCCTCAACGACTGGAACAACAACAACTACTTTGGAAAACAACTACAACGCAACTGATCTGGAAAACAACTACTACTAGTGAGCAACTGCTGAACGTTAACTGACACAGAACCTGCTTTTATAGCAGAATTTTTTTTAAAGTAACAGGAAGCTGCTATGAGAATTCTACTCTCTCATATCAGACTTTGGAAAAGTAAACAAACAGCTGCTGTGAAGATTATGTTCTCTCAGCTCTGGCACAAAATTACATCACATATAGGTCAGCTGACTCTGGCAACATACATTCAGAATTTTCTTAACAAGGAACATGTACATTTGGTCAGCCAGAAGAACACTGTTTGAATTAAACCCCTTGCATAAGTCAGAGAGTGATAATCAAAAGACATAAACTTATTTACAAAATTATAGCTAGTCATGCTGGCATATGTAACACAGAGGAATTTACAGTTATTTACAAAACTTCAACCAGTCATGCTAGTAGAGATAACAATATCTAATATCCTCACATTTCTCTCCCCCTTTGAAGACTCAAGCTAGATTTTCAAGTGAGCCTGAAAAATTGTCATTTGAGAAAAATGGGGCTGACTCAAAATGTATTAACCCATACCCTGTCTTGAGAATCCATCTGCACTGGCATTGCTGTAATCTGGACTGGGGTAATACAGGGGTTCCTCCCAAAGCTTCTTTAAGTTTTTGGAATGCCTGATCACAGTCTGTGGTCCACACTACCTTATCAGACTTGTTTTTCCTTGCTAGTTCAGTAAAGGGTATAGCTATTGTAGTTGGGCATACATTTTCTGTAGTACCCTGCTTTCCCTAAGAATGCTGTCACTTGCTTTTTGGTAACAAGAGACAGGCCATGCCTGAATAACCTCCACCTTAGCAGGTTCTGGACTAATCTTACCACTCTGTCTACTCTATTTCCTAGGTAGTAGACCTCTGCCATACCCACCTGACACTTACTAGGCTTACTGGTCAACTCTGCCCTTTTTAATCTACCTAAGACCTCCCTGACATGTTGAAGACACTCATGCCAGGAATGACTGTAAATGCAATGTCATCCAAATAAGCGAGAACATAGTCTTCTGCTCCTACCAAGACATGATGTACTGACCTCTGGAAGGTTGCTGGGGCATTCTTCATCCTAAAGGGCATTAGTGTAAACTTTAAATTACATGGAAGTTTCTGAGAAAATTCAGCTATGTTTTGCTACCATTATATATATGTAACCTGCACTTGCACTATGACTTTAGCTTGCATTTCAGTTAGAGCAATCAACTTATGGATGAACCAATTGTATTTTAAATTGATTTTTAAATTGACTATAAATTAGAAAGCTGTATGTAATTGTATTGTTCTGAAGAAGTTTCCGGTCAGGAAATGAAAGCACTAAACCTTCTGTAAACTTTCTGTGTTTTACTGTGTGTATTAAATTTGATTTGACTACGAACTACAAGTGGGTCTGCCTTTATTGGGATCCTGTGCTCGGAGATTTTTATACATATTGTTTTTTTTTTTTTTGTTTTCATGGTCCATTGGTTTGGTGTTACTTGTTTTTTCTCTGATGGAGCTGCAGGATTCTCAAGGGGCCTCACAAACTATGAGAAATGACCGATCTCTCATTGGTGAACTTACTCGTTTGATCCAGGCTTTTTCACAGCCGGATACGGTCACATCAGAACTAGAATCATCTATTCCTTGTGCACAACCGACTGTTAGCAACCAGGGTATGACTTACATTCATCCAGAAGCGAGACCTAAATGGAATGATGGAACAACATTGCAGGGTTCCACTGGGACTAATGTTGAACACCCTAAGCCTAATACAAGCGAGCGAGGCAATACACACTTTGCTTCATCTTTGGATATGTATGCGGACATTCATTTTAATGAATGGTTAAACAAAAGCTTCGGTCATACGGAGCTAAAAGAACGTGGTAAGAAACAAGACACTTCTTATTTGGAGAAGTGCAAACTTCTAAAAGGCTATATGTTAAAATTTAAGAACTTGAACCTAGATAATTGTTTTTTAACTTAATGTATTAAGAGGAAACGTGCCTAAGGGTCTTAGACTCAACAAGTTTCCAAACAACATTATACCAGGTTCAGCATTTTTTTAAAGAAATTGTAGATATTTTAAATGATTGTGGTATAGCTCTTATGAGAGCTATGGTTAATGACAATAATACTTTAATTGATGAGTTAAAGGAAAATATTGATAGAACTAACAAAGAAATTTGTGAAGATTTATTGTTTAATGTGCAAGAGTACAAGCAGGACTATTTTAGAGTTTTAAATGATGTTGATTACAATATGACCAAATATTACAAGAGAAAACTGGGCAAGTTAGATAGAGATGACTGGGCCTACAAAAAACAACAGGCATACACTGTAGGTTGTAAAAAATATTACTCTAACAACTATTCTAACAGGAGAGTTTAAACAGGCATGTTATTCTAATTCTAATTCAAATGTAAGACGCTACCATTGGGAACAAGCGGGAAATGAAACAAATAGAAAATGGGAATGGTCATTGGCTTGAACACACTTACAATGAGGGGAATAGTGAGTATGAAGTCCCTTTAGAACAGGAGGGGCTCAGGAGATCCGAAAGGATCCGAAATTTGCCAGCACACCCAACATATGCACAAGTTATGGGTAAACACCCTCAGAGGCATCAGGGGAACAGACATTACTGAGTAGAAATGACACAATATTAATTAGTTCCATTAGCAATGGGAACTTGGAGGTTATAAACAATAATATGGATATGGAACAGTATGGGGCACATATTGATCATTGTGCTTCCAACCAAGTGAATAGTAGCAATTTTTCTATTAACAATTACACTGACATCAGCATAGATGATAGACATTTGTCTTTATTTAAACAAGGTTTTACTTTTGTTCCTGCTAAACATGTTGATTTAGCCGAATTTATTATTTACGTAAAACTATTCACCAGGAAATTAAATTTGGAGGTTCTAGCTTCCAATAGTGACCTACAGGACTACTGGTCTACCAGACCATGTGGTGACTTAGTGAGGAGAAGTGCATACAACCCCCCCCCCCCCACACACACACACACAATGACATTAGTAATTTTGAAAAGGTGTTAATAAAGGAAATAAAATCTAGTTATTACAAAAACAAAAATAGATACCCTTACACCAACTTGAATTTAGAAGAAAGGGCGACTTTGAATGAAATTACACAGTATTACCCTAAAATTAGAATTATGAAGCCTGGCAAAGGTGGTGTGGTTGTTTTAATGGAAAACTGGTCATACATTGCTAAAATGATGGAAATTTTGGACACAGAGGGACATTATACTATTATATCTAGAAATGAACTTAATATAGCATACAAAAAGATAGACCTTATTACTGAGGACAATTTGCTTCAGGGGTTAATTGATGACAAATTGTATAGATATTTTAAGGTTGAAAAACAAGATCTTTCTACTATATTTGGCATCCCCAAGGTGAATAAAGACAACCAAAATCCATCATTAAGACCCATTGTGGCATTAGGTGGTTCCAAAACTCAACCATTAGCTGTCTATGTAGATACAAAATTAAAACCTTTTCACAAACTATACACACATATTTTAATTGATTCCTGGGATCTTTTAAAGAAAATAAATCAGTTAGAATTTGAACCTCAGTACTCATTCCTCACTATTGATGTTAAGGACTTATTTTCTGTTATACCACACAGCATAGGTTTGGAGTGGTTCGAATACATGCTAACGGATTTCAAGTTTCTTAACAAACATGAATTCAGGCTGGTGTTGGAAAATATGGAGTTAGTCCTTAAAAATAATTACATTTATTTTCAGGGAGATATTTTTCACCAGTTAGATGGGGTGGCTATGGGGGCAGCTTGTGCCCCCATTTATGCTAACATAGTCATCCTATATTGGGAATTACATTATGTATTTACCTCCCCATTTATGGTTAATATTGTGAAATATTTTCGTTTGTTGGATGATATTTTTATAGTTTGGAAGGGTACATAGGTTGATATACCCAAAGTTATGGAGTTTTTTAATAAATCTACTGAATTTCTTAGGTTCACTTATGAATTTAATATAGATGAGATATACTATCTTGATGTATGTATAGTGAAGGACACCTTGAATAACAAATATGTGTCGAGAATTTTTAAGAAGGCTTGCTTTTCCAACTCATATTTACATTATAGTAGTAATTATCCACCCCTACAGAAGAAGAATATTATTAAAGGACAAATGGTTAGGGTAGCAAGGATGATTTCAGACTATGTTGATTTTAGAAATGAATTGGAATATGTACACCAACTATTTTTGGAGAGAAGCTACCCTGATACACTAATAAATTCCATTAAGGAAGAAGTGATAAAGGGATGGGGTACAAGATTTATACCCCTATTAAATACCAAATATAATAACGTGAACCAAGGTTCAATATTAGATGATACTGAGATAAACAATGGGACTCATCAAACAGATAAAACTATGCCTTTTTTGGTTATGACATAAAATATAGGTAGCAATACAATGAAAAAGGCTATTGACAAAACATGGGACATGTTTAGGAGTATGCCCAATAGATTAGAAATATTTGATAAACGTTTGATGTACAGTTTCAAAAGGGGTTCCAATCTCAAAGATATTTTTGAGAAGTCTGAAAATGAGAATGGGGACCGGATGAATAAAAAGGGAACCTTTTGTTGTGGGAGATGCTCACAATGTACATTTGTAGCCAACAAGGGGGACCTATTTTTACCAACTATCCCACTTAAGCTAAAAGGAAAGGGATATTATACTTGTTACACTAAGGGAATAGTTTATTTATATTGTACATCATGTTGGGCATATTATGTGGGTAAAACGGAAAGACATCTTCGTCAGAGAATATATGAACATATGTATGACGTTAATAGAAGAAAGGAAACTAATGCACTTTATAGACACACCATCGTCTGTAAAAATGCTAATTTTAAATTTTGGATTTTGGAGATGCTACCTAAGGATAGTAGAGGGGGTGATTGGGAAAACAAGTTGTGTTTCAAGGAATTAATTTGGCAGTTGCGGGTGGATGCAACTAATCCACCTGGAATGAATGACCATATATCCCTGTTACCAGCTTTAAAACTTAGAGCAAACAAAATAAAATAAAACAAAATAAAATACAAAAGTATACATATATACTTATTATTATTATTATTATTATTATTATTATTATTATTATTACTATACATTTATATATATATTTTTTAAAAAACAAATACATTTAATTATATTTAATTAGATTTACCGCATATATATTATACATTATATATTATGTATGAATTTATTTATTTTATAATAGTATCAATAGGGCATTGTATTGTATTATATTTATTCAGACCATATTGTTTTATGTACTGTTTTTAAGTGTTATTTTTTATGTTCATATCTATTATGCATTGGATGAATTACATGGAAGTTTCTGAGAAAATTCAGCTATGTTTTGCTACCATTATATATATGTAACCTGCACTTGCACTATGACTTTAACTTGCATTTCAGTTAAAGCAATCAACTTATGGATGAACCAATTGTATTTTAAATTGATTTTAAATTGACTATAAATTAGAAAGCTGTATGTAATTTTATTGTTCTGAAGAAGTTTCCGGTCAGGAAATGAAAGCGCTAAACCTTCTGTAAACTTTCTGTGTTTTACTGTGTGTATTAAATTTGATTCGACTACGAACTACAAGTGGGTCTGCCTTTATTGGGATCCTGTGCTCGGAGATTTTTATACTTATTGTTTTGTCTCCATGGTCCATTGGTTTGGTGTTACTTGTTTAAAGTCTTTGTGCCAAACTGCTGCAAAACATCAACTTTTCTTCAACAGTATTGCTTTCAAAAACTGGCTAAGCGTCTGGATTAGCATAAGCGCTGTCTTGAATTTAAACTCATTCATACTCTTGTTGTATTTGTATGACTCACAAAGTTATTACAGTGTATAATAATGGTACTTGCGTATTATCGCAACCAGATTTTCGCGGTTGCAAATTTCACATACTTCAATAGAAACTGGCCCACGAAATGCTGTGAGGTGGTATTTCGAGTCTTTTTTGCTAAGGAATAAGTTTAGTTTCACTTCAGGAAGACAAACAATTGAGAAAACACTCTTACTGTCTTGGTGTGCATTACACACGCACACTTGAATTTTTATGCCCACTAGCTTACTGACCAACGGCTTTTTTTTCAGTGTGTGGAAGGAGAATCCTTCATGGAAGGAGAGCAGATACTACGATTATGCTTCAGTCTCACTTTTTATTTTTAAAGGTACAAATGTTTTTTTTTATTTTTGTTCAGGTACAAATGAAGACGGTGCTACATGCCACAAATGACAAAAAGAAGCTCATTTAGGCAGTAGGATGTTTTTCAGTGCTGTTCTTACTAGTGTTAATCAGGAAGTGATTTTCACTTTAGCTTTCATAATTTTTAAAGAATGGGCAGTGCTTCCCAAACAGGGGCACTTTCTTACCACCTGGAGTGAAAATCGTTCTACATAAAGGAATCACTCCTTCTCCTTGTGAGATGTAACTTTTGCTAGGATGACAGGGTGTATTGCATGACTCGCTTTCCTTTTGCTGACATCGTGGTGAGAACTGCAGCTCTTACAAGGCGGTGCGTCACTGTTGAGTTTCAGGAGGTATGAGGTGTGTCACACAAACGTTTCACACATAGTCCTCTTCCTGGTTCATACCCACTGCAACAGAGTAATGTTTACTTCTTCACAGACCCCTTATTAGGTTAAACAACCTGTTTCAAAACACACATGCCAAATTATGGCAGTGCGAAAAGCTGGTTGCGATAATACGTAAGTACCATAATAATAGACATTATGAGATTACTTAACTTTCTCTCAGACATCATTAATGGCTAGATTAACCCAAACAAAAGAAGATGTTTAGTACTGCTCTTAAATCCTGGGTATGGCAAATAACTAAAAGTATCAATGCTAACTACAAAGAATTCAGGATTTGAAATCTAAAAAAAAAAACTTTTGCATGGATTCAGAAAAGGATTTTGTTAGTATAATTTAAATTTGATTCACATACCCAGATAATAAGTTTAGTATATTTACTGTTTATTAATTCTAAAACTTTCAGATAATATAAGAACTGGTCTCAGAGAATTAGAAAAGTTTTTTTATTTATACCAGTTAGAGATTTCTTAATACAGCTCTCAGGCCACAGCTCTCAGGCCACATATCTACAAAGTACACAAATTAGCATTAGTAACAGGAGAGAAGCAAGAGGTTAATTATCTTTATTATTTATTACTCTTTTTTAACAGTATTTACTCTGTACTCTTGCCAAATTGATTTCGTTATCAAGTGACTCCTAGGGCTAGAACTGGGTAACCTCAAATACCGTGTCATATCCAGTAAACAAATTCTGTAATTACTGGGGATTAAAAATAAATAAGGGTTAATGCCTATTGAACACAGTGCGCTAAATGTTATACACAAACGCTGGCCTAGTAACATGGACTTTAAACTGCTTCATTATTAGCGCAGAGTGTAGGCAGCATTTTTTGTTTCCTTTCCCTGGCTTACCTAGTAGCACCTGGCAATTTTAAATATTGTTATATCAGCTTTTTAATTATGTTACATTGTGCTCATTCTCTGAATTTGATGCAAACCAAATTATAACCTGGAATAGTTTACTACATTAAGCACTGTTTTGTTTTTCCCTGAAATGAGGTTGACCTAATGGGTCTTTTGTTAAGACCTACACAATTATTGTGCTATTTCTACCTGTTCCTCGTTTTAATGGCATTGTGTTATGCAGCTCTGACTTGCCTTTTGAAGCTATAATGTGTTTTTTAAGTTAGTTTTTTAGCAACTTTAGAATCTCTGCCTGATACAGTGTATATAGCTACTATATTAACCCTGAGAGTTTACTAGTTATGTTGCTGCCTTATTTGCTTTCTTACTAAGTGAATGTATTCATGTTTTTTCCTGTCTATCTTACATTACCTGTACCCTTATTTGCTAATTTATTGTATTGTCTTCGTTGCATTTTTTATGCTCTCTCTCTCCTATAATCTACCCAGCTTTCCAGCCTGATTATCCTGGTCTAAGAATTTAAGAACCTGCCTTCTGACAGCCAAGAACCTACCCCACTGTTTTTCCTGCTGTGTTATCCTTTAACCAAGGACTTCACCCATATAAACTCTGTGCCCCTACCACTACAAGGATCAAGAAAGTATGTGGTCTCCTACAGCTGACACTAAAGCCTAACTTTGTATATAATATTATACTAAGGGTTTATACACGCTTCCCAGCCAGGTCTGCCATCAGCCATATCCTCTCTGTACTTTGTAACCTTCTTAACTCTGTCTTTTCCCTTACTGTACCCTCCTCTGTACCACATACATTCTACCATTGTAATCCCTGTCCAGTTACCCCTTAAGGATCTATTGCAAACTTATCCTTGCCCACTAGGTGGCACCACTATCTACCTTTTTCTTCACTCTCATGTCTACCCCCCCTTTTTTGCTTTTACCTAACTGCCTTTTTTCCCTATTCTGCTTTTCATTCTATCCTACTCTAACCTCCTTCTTTCCCTATAGCTACCAAGTTTTATTACTATCTATTACTGAGTTTCCATTCCCATCACTTATCCCCTACTTGCTCACCTTCAGCAACCTGCATTTCACTGATTGTCTCTCTAGACCTTCAGCCCTTCACTTGTCTCTTCCCACTCCGTCTGTCCTCTGGGCTCACTCCGCTCACCTACCCTGCCCCCAATTCCCACCCACCCCCAGGGGCCCTAGTCTTATACTTCCTAGCCACTCCCACCTCCTCAACGAAACCAATTAATTACACCACCCTAGATAATTAACACCACACCCTCATCTCCACTTAACCTACCTTAGCTCCCATTTCATAGAATCTTTCTCCCACTCGTACCTCTCTACCTATCCTCTACTACTACCACCTACATTAGTACCTTTTTTCAAATGATATAACCATGCCCAAACAAACCACCTCTTCACTAACTAAAATACTACTCATTGCCTCACTGTTATCTTTTATAACCTCAGCCTATCTATTAACCTTCTTCGAACACCTACATTTCTCTCAGTTACCCCACCCAACCAAACAAACAGCCACACAAACCCTCACTTTTTCCCATGACAACATAAATATAATATCAACACCTAGCTACCTACCTGCACAGTACCGTAGATTGGCTCATATTAAATATAATAATCCACTAACCAAAAAAACTCAACATCTGTTTAGTAACCTACATTATTCCTTACTTATACTAAAAAAGCAAACCTTAGAAAATGGAGATATCCATCCTAATCCAGGCCCCGCAAATGTCATACCTACTGATGTTCTTACTACCAATACTTCCATCAACTGACCCCCAATGAACACACCAATTCCCTCCTAATAGCATATCTCAATATCCAAAGTGTTAATAACAAAATTCCCCACCTCCATTCTCTCCTGGACAATACACTCTTTTGATATTCTGTGTTTGACAGAAAGTTGATTAAAACCTGGAACTCCAGATAATGAAATTATTCCATCAGGATATAATATTATAAGATTAGATCGTACTAAAAGAAAGGGAGGGGGAGTAGCAATTCTCTTCAAGGATGGGCTCCAAGTTATCTCCTTACCCTACAACCCACCTAAGGACACTAATGTTGAAGTCCTTATTTCCAAAATTCAGCTGAACTCTACTAAGTCCATACATGTCATATGTGTCTATTTGCCTCCTGGAAATAATATTAGTTCACTAGAGGATATTCTTTTCTGGATCTCATCAACCTTCCCACAAGAAACTATTATCCTAGGTGACTTCAATATTGACTGGAAGTGCATTAATACTGAGCACCCCACTTCTCATATTAACCTTCATGGATTCTCCCAGACCATCACCTCCCCCACAAGAACTAACAACCCTAATAATAAAGAAAGCACCCTGGATTGGATTCTCATTAATAATTACCACCAAACTTACAAAGTTGGTATTCTCCCTGATGATGTTAGTGACCACTCTTTGACCTACATAATCAGGCAAAAAATTGACATCTCTCACCCAGCATCATATAGAACTATACGGTCCAACAAGCATTTCAACCAAGGGCTATTCCAGAGTGAACTTAGCGCTTGCAATTGGTCTCCCCTAAAAACCCTACCACTTGAAGAGGCTGTCAAATACTTTAACTCCAGGTTCTTAGATATCCTTGACCAGCATGCACCCAAGTGTAATATCAGAACAAGGTCAAAACCAGCCCCCTGGCTCTCCCAAGAAACAAGGCAGAAAATCCTGATCAGAAATAAAGCCTGGACCAAATGGCGAATTACCAAAACCTCATCAGATCAGGTAGTATTTAGACAGATGAGAAATATGACCAAAATAGCAATACTCTTAGACAAAAGAAACTTTTACTGTAAAATGCAGCAAACACACCAAAATAACCATCATAAATTCTGGGCTAGTATCAATAGACTCCTACGCCCAGGTCATTCCAGTACACCAACCCCAACAGGTGCAAATCATGAGACACCCAACCAAACTGCAAATGCCTTCAATACCTTCTTTACAGAAGCCATCCAATCAATAGCCAGTCGGCTACCCCCAGACAGCTCCAGTCTTCCTACCCCAACAACTAGCTCTCTTCCTAAATTCCTTCTGCAACCCGTCTCAACTAATTTAATTTACAAACTCATTCAAAAACTTAACCCTTGTACTCCTTCTGCTGACCAAACCCCAGCTGAATACCTGCAAAAAGCAGCTAAAGCTGTAACTTATCCTATGTCCATCCTGATAAACAGAACCATTAGTGAGGGAACTATCCCTGCCATCTGGAAAATCTCACACATTATCCCCCTACACAAAGGTGGTAATTCAAACAAATAGTCTAACTATCAGCCCATAGCCCTACTATATCCCCCTTAGCTAAAATAATGGAAAAATGCATTCATCATCTGCTTTTACACCACTTAATACAACACAAAATACTAGGTAAGAGCCAACATGGCTTTAGGCCATTCCATAGTACCACTACTGCCCTTTTATCCTTCACAGATACCATTAACAGAAACCGTAACAACAGTCTTCTTTCCTCAGCTCTATTTATTGATCTTTCAAAAGCTTTTGGTATGGTAAACCATACATTGCTTATAAATATCCTCAAATCCCTCTCTTTTGACACATTGGCAGTAAAATGGTTCACCTCTTACATTAGCACTGGCAGAATAATCTATCATCCCACCTGCCAGTGACACTGGGTGTCCCCCAAGGCTCTATTTTAGGTCCTTTCTTATTCTCTATTTTTATTAATGATCTTTACTTAGCTATTCCTGTAGCTACCTGTATACAATATGCAGATGATTCCACACTAATCTGCACAGCTTAATCATCACCTGAACTGCAATCCCTAACTCAGAATGCATTTAACATAGAGTCATGGTTCTTAAAACTTTGTCTCCTCCTGAATCCCCAAAAAACTAAACTCCTGCTCTTTACTCCTACCCATAAGACCCTGCCAGTAGATTTTTCTATGACTTCTAATAATGGTACCTTCATATCCCCTGACTCTACTACCAAACTCCTAGGCATTACTATTGACAATAATCTTACCTTTGACACCCACATTAATAACACAATAAAAACAGTTCAGAAAAATGGGATCCCTGTATAGGATCAAACCTGTCCTTCCTCCTATAGCAAGAACTACTATTGCCCACACCCATCTTATCTCCACACTTTTGTACGCCTCCCCTATATACATTAACCTGACTAAGAATAATCTTCTGAAACTAGCTAGCTCCTATAATAACATTGCCAGAGTTGCCACTGGTAATCTTTTCAGATCCCATCATTGCCAGAAACTAAAACAGCTAGGATGGCTGGAACTACAAAATCAGATTCAGTTTAAGCAACTTACTATTGCACATAAACTCCTCAACCAGCTGAATACCTACTCACAAACCTCATAACCCCCTAAAAAAAATTAAATACCTTACACTCATCAAACAAACTACTTGTTAGCATAAGTAAGGCTAACAATATGGCAGGTAACTCTCTGTTCTCAAACACAACTGGGAAAAGCTGGAACCTGCTCCCTACTAAACTTACTTCTCTTCCTTCCTTACCCCTCTTTAAACAAAGACTTAAAATATTCCTTAGAACACACTGGCTATGCCCATGCAGTAACCCAGACGAAGCTACTACTCTTATACTAATATCTCCATAACCCTATTCTCTACTAACTTTTATGTTCCTAATTGCTTACCTTGTAAGAAAGGTAAACCAGGAAAACATTTATGAATTCCTCTTGTCAAGAACTTGTCCTATACTGTGTATAAAGTTGTAAGTGTTATTTTTTGTTAAGGACTGCTTATGTGCTGAAATATCTGATTTGTTCATCTTTATGGTCCCTTTAGTAACCTTATCTCATTGTTTAATAATTGTATTTGTCTTTGGAGCTTTTCTCCCCAGGCGTCTACTGTAAATGGACATATATCCAGTTAGACTAGCCCGGTCAACAAATGTAAAATAAATAAATAAATACAATTTCAGTTTATTATTGCCTACATCTGGCAGATTTAACATGGTGCATTCTATGTATAATATGCAAGAAACCAGTGATATTTTTAAAAATGATTGCATTTAGTGGAATTATTTAATTGAGCTTAAAATAACATATTGTGTACTAACTGCTGATGTCCTTCTTTTCCCATGTTTCAGTATTCTGTACTCTTGGGTTTCTTCCTCTTGCTACCCGAACGTCCGACCATTATTCAAAGCTTGCAGTCACTGCCAGGTGCATGAGATGTCTAACGTGGCAAGAAGTATGTGGGCCATAAAAGTGATGTCTGCACACACCAGACCTCAAAACTTCTCTACCACCAGTCAAACATCAGCTGTTCCTGCCATACTGGCTGTTGGATCAAGTATATTAGGATAAGTACTCCATTGGGGATGTTTTGTTTTTGGGTCACTGTTTACTTCTGTGGGTTCATGTCATCCAGGAAGGGTAAGTGCAAGTGCATCCATTAGATTCCTCATAAAGATGCCCACAAGCTCTGCCTTTTTTGTCTAGGGCCTACGCGCAACCATAATGCCTGCCCCATCTGTCAGGCCTTCATCCCAAAAACCCTGCATAGCAGATTGCACACGTTGAACATATATCTAGAGAATCTGCAATAAAGGCACTTAGCCTTAGGTATGGAGGGGCCATCCAGTCACCCCGTCGAGCTGCCCAAGAAAAAGGCCAAAACTTCTAGGCCTGAAGTTGTTGCTCTGCCTCCGCCACCCGACGTCCCTCCTGTGGATGATGTCGGCCTGGAGGAACAATCGGTCACTGCCGATATGATTAGAATGGGTATCGATGTGGAAGCTGCAGAACCTGGTGCAGAAGGCATGTCCTCTGAGGTCCTGCAGACATCGGCTTCTGATGGTGTGGGGGAACCTCAGCTTGTGACGGCCGCCTGGATAGATCCCTCCACTACCGCGCCTAAGCAACCCCAGACCTACCCTGACGCCCCCTAGGCCTTCTCTGAAAAAATAGGAGAAGAAGAGCATACTTCTCCCCCTGCAGAAAGCCAGCCTGATTAGCAGGCCTTCTCACAGAGTTTATTCAGTGCCTTTATGGCCTTAAGGCCTACTACTCCATTACCCTCCCCAGTGGCTCCCCCTGTAATGAGCCCTAGGCCCCAGGTGATAGATACCTCTCAGGTGGAATTGGAGGAATCCTCTGAGTCTTCCTCATAGGATTCACTTTCCTATGTCTCGCAATTACCTTCCCCTCTTGGTTATGCCTCCCCAGAGGACAAATCTGCTGAAGCAGACTCCTCCAGCTGAAGATCTCACCATTGGGGAGACCACTAATAAGATGAGGGAGAATTTTAAATGGGACTCTTCTGAGATGACAGAAGTCCAGAACAGGTACTTATGAACACCTTCAGATGGACTCCCTTGTCCCTTCAGCTATAACTCTAGTACTGCCAGCCTTTCTTGATGCATTCAGTGCAGCATCTCTCAGCCCAGGCTCTGAGCCTCCAGCACCCCACAGGCCTGACAGATTCTACAAATTCCCTGACGGGGCCAAATTTCTGGTTAAGTGCTATGCTGCTGACCCTGGCACTGTCTCTCTGTCAGCGGACAAGGCTTCCAAACTACTTCCATCCTCTTCCCTCCTGCCTACTGACAAAGGTAGCAAGGCCATGGAACACCTGGGGAAGAAGGTCTGCACAACTTCCACCCTATTTTGCAGGGCAGTAAATTACTAAACCCCTATGTCCAAGTACGCCCTAACATTTTTAGAAAAAGCTAACAGACTGTTGTCTGATATTCCAGACTCTCCTGCCAAAGCTCAACTGTCTAGTATTATTTCCCTAACCTCTCAGGTTACTAGACACTCTATCAAGTGCAGCTACAATGCTGCAGAAGCCTCAGCAAGGTCAACTGCATCAGCTTCTGTCCTTAGGAGATATTCCTGGCTACAGTTACAGTCCCTACCAGGTGACATCCAGGCAAAACTGTTTGATGCACCTTTAGACAACTTTGCTCTGTTTGGGAATAAAGCAGCAGATTTATTCAAAAAACTGCAACAAAAAGGTAAGGAACTACAGGACCTTAAGCACCTGTTTGTGTTTTCTGTCCCCAAATTCCATAGGAATTACCCTTCAAAACTCGGTTATCAGGAAGTCTTCCACTACCACCCCTTCTTCTAGGCCCAGGAAAGTTGCCAGGAATCAAGCTAGTCCCTCCAGGCCTACACAGACTTCCATCCAGAAGCCTCAACTTCAGTACAGGGCAGGCTGCCTGGGACTACCTGCCACTCTTGAAAACTGCCCTCAATTCCATTTCCCTGTCATTAAGGCTGTCTCACTGTCTCCCTGTGCGGAAAAACATCACTAGAGACAAGTGGGTCCTATCCATAGTAGAAAAAGGCTATTTCATGACCTGGATCACTACCCCATCTGGGATAGGTTTTTCCCAGCCCCCCAAAGAACAGTTACCTCTTTTTCAACCAGTTTTAGACAGCCTCATTGCACAAGGTGCTGTTCAACCTGTCCCACCTTCAAAAAAGGGAAGAGGATTCTATTCCAGGCTTTTCCTAGTCCCAAGGAAAGATGGACCCTGGAGACCAATCCTAGATCTCTCCTACCTAAATCTTTTCCTGCAAGTGCCTACCTTTCGGGTGCTCACCTTGCAAACACCTTTCCCTCTGATCTTGCCTCAGGCATTCATGGCCACCCTGGACTTGGATGCCTACCTTCACATCCTCATCAGATCCAGTTTCAGGAGATACCTGCAATTCTCTGTGGCCTCCTCACATTAGCAATTCTTGGCCTTGCCTTTCAGTCTTTCTACAGCACTGAGGTTCTTCACCATGTGCCTGGCATCAGTGGTGGCCTTCTGCAGGACCCTCCTTCTGCATTTAGCCAAGGGCAATCACCACAAGTTACCCCACAGAGTGGACCTTCTCACACAGGACAAAGGATCTCTAATACATCCACACTGGCAATCTGTACATCTCACCTTTTGGGTGATAGAATTCTGATCCCATGCAGACACTTACATAATGAGGACCTGCTCACAGTCCTGCAGGTCAGAAAACCTAATACTAGGAGATGTTATATATCTAAACTGAAAAGATTCTCCATCTGGTGTCTTCAAAGACAGTTGTACCCCTTTCAGGGGGGTGTCCCTCTGGTGCTGTCCTACCTGTGTGAACTTCTGCAGACAGGGTTATCGCACTCCTCCATCAAGGCTCACCTGGCTGCAATTTCAGCCGGTCTGCCTCTAGAGCCCCCTTTGGTTTCCAGATTGCTGTTAAGTTGTTCCTAAAGGGAGTGCTTAACCTCAGGCCCCTGGGAACATATTCCACCTCCCTGGGACCTGAATTATGTCTTGGAGATGCTTATGCTCACCCCTTTTGAACTGGCCTCCAAGGCTTCTCTGAAACACTGCTCATGGAAAACAGTATTCCTAATGGCTTTGACTTCAACCAGAAAAGTGTTTGAGTTGCAAGCTCTCATGGCCATTCCCCCTTTCCTCATCTTCCACCAAAACAGGGTAACCCTTAGGACAGATCCTTCCTTCATGCCCAAGTTGGTCGATGAGCTTTTCCTTAAACCAAGCTATTCACCTCTCCACCTTGTTTGCCCACCCTCAGAGTGACAGTGAAAGAGTCTTACCCTCCTTTGATGTGTACAGACCACTCAGGTTCTACTTAGACAAGACTAAATCTATCAAAAAGTCTTACCAGTTGTTTGTCTCCTTCCACCCCAGGGCTCTGGGGAAAGCTGTATCTAAATATACAATTTCTGCCTGGATTTCAAGGGCAATTACCTTCTGATATGCACACCATGGAAAATCTTTGGGGTCTAAGGTTAAAGCACACTCCACTAGGGCCATGGCTTCATCAGGAGTCTTCTTTAAAAGATTAGACACTGCCATCATTTTAGATGCATTAACATGGACATCCATCTACCCATTCACAAAGCATTACAAATTAGATTACATTTCTAGATACATTTCTAGATCCAGGGCTAAATTTGCTAGGACAATCCTCCTTGGAACTACAGAATTACAGAACCAACTGATATTGCCAACATCCTGTCAGATAGGTTTACTGCTAACTTTACCCCCCCCCTCACCCGCTAAAGGGCCCATATCTATACAGGAAGAATGCAGAGTCCCTGTAATCACAACTACGCAGGTAAAAGCTGCACTCTCTAAAGCCAAAAACACAGCATCCATGGGTCTGGACAACATCCCAGGCTGCGTTTTCCATGAACTTCAGAATGAACTGGCTCCCCATTTAAGCACCATGTTCAATAATAGCCTCGCATCAGGCTTTGTGCCCACTGAATGGCGCACAGCAACAGTTATCCTACTCCACAAAGGGGGAGCCACCACTGATCCTGGGAACTATCGACCTATTAGCCTGATGAGCCTGGTCTGCAAGGGCATGGAACGTATCATTGTGAAACTCATAAACAAAGACATTGATAACCTCCAAACTCTGGATCCCACCCAGTTCGGGTTTGTGAAAGGCAGATCATGCCTCCTGAACCTGATCGACTTTTTTGAGGCAGTCACCAAAGCCATGGATGAGGGTAAGGTGGTTCACACGGCCTATCTTGACCTCGCCAAGGCTTTCGACACCATCCACCATTCTGGAATTATAGCTAAACTCACTAAACTAGGTGTAAATCCCGACGTCACAAGATGGGTTGCCAACTGGCTCACTGACAGAACCCACACTGTAAAAGTTGCAGACTCAAAATCTGACCTCAAAGCAGTGACAAGTGGAGTACCACAGGGTTCCATCCTGGGACCTCTCCTGTTTGGTATCTACTTGTCTGAAGTGCAGGCTAACACAGAAGGCCTCTGGCTAATGAAGTTCACAGATGACTGCAAACTAGTAGCCATAGTCAAATCCCCAAACAATGTGGACATCCTACAGAAGGGCCTCACTGAGACAGATGCCTGGTGTCAGAGCCATGGCCTCAAGCTCAGTGCCAAAAAGTACAGTGTCATCCCCTTTGGTAAAAACTCTGTACCCATGAACTACCACATAGGCAGCAATCTACTTAACACCGAATGCGTGATAAGAGACCTTGGGACCCAGGTGGACAGTAGTCTCTCTTTTGATAGTCACATCACCACAGTAGTCAGGAAGTCCTTCTGTGTGGCACACCTCATCATAAAAGGGTTCTCATCCAGGAAAAAATAGGTCATTGTCCCCCTCTACTCGTCACTCATTAGACCCATTATAGAGTACAATGCCCCTTTTGGAATGTACCTCACAAGACATCTGCAGCAGCTGGAAAGGCCAGTGAAGTACCTCACAAAGAGGATTACTGGCCTCAAACAAATGGCCTACACTGACCGTCTCAAAAAACTCTAGCTTTACTCCGTAGCATATTGCCTACTCTGAGGTGATCTCTGCCTAACATATAAAGCTATGTCAAACCCAGAGCTGCTGGACATGCTACACCTAAAGAAATTCCAATCCCTCCGAGCTACACGCTCTAGGGACCTAAACCTTGTCACCACAATAAACAGGACATGCTGGAGGGATAGATTCCTGCCCCAAAGACTTCTTATACCCTGGAACAAGCTACCCATCTATGTCAAGCAAAGTTCTTCATTAGCACTCTTCAAGAAAAATACACCCCAGGGATCACTTCTGTGTCTCTGCTGGACAGTGGCACAGGAAAATAACTTTCTTGGGTGGCGTAAGCTATGGAACCTTGCTGGCTAGGCTTATGTAGGCACTTGGGCCGATAGCCTAGTACCTATCTATGTACCTATGAACCTATGGATTTCTGGAGAATTCTTCCCAGCCACAGCCTCTACCTCACAGTGAGCTTTGCCACTCTCCCAAGTGTACAGAATACTGCAACATGGGAATCGAAGGACATAGAATAGTTGTGTCAAATTTTACCATAACCATAGATGTCTTTCTCTTCCATGTTACAGTATTCCTTCCTTCTATTTTTCCCTGTCTGTTCACATTTTGGCTCTTCTTAGATGGCACTGAACTTGCACAGTTTGGCCTGGGACTGGGGCACTCACTTCTGAGGTCTGGTGTATGCAGACATCAGTTTTATGGCTGCAGACATCAGTTTTATGGCCCAAGTATCTCTAGCCACATCAGACATCTTATGCACCTGGCAGTGACTGCAAGCTTTTGAATACTGCCCGGTCATTTGGGAAGCAAGAGGAGGAAACCCAAACGTACAGAGTACCGCAACATGGAAGAGAAGGACATCTATGGTTATGGTAAGATTTTACACATCTATTCTTTCTTTTCTAATGATAAATCGAAGGATTTTTTCATGTTAGAATTTTTTTGTTTCAGTTTCTCTTATGACTGATGCTGTAAATACTCGATTGGTTCAGTATTATATTTTGACCACATACTTGTTTGTTTGGCTTAGCCATTTCTAATCAAGGCAACTTAGAATAAATGGATACATACTGTTGCATGATGAAGGTTATATACTATATATTGTTTTTATATTATTGGATGAAGCAGTCATTTAACAGTTTAAGGGGGAGGAAAAAAAGTTAGTGCTCAGACTGGAAGCATGGGTATATAGATGTCTGGCAGAGACAGAATGGCAGTTGTGTGTGTGTGTGTGTGTGTGTGTGTGTGTGTGTGTGTGTGTGTGTGTGTGTGTGTGTGTGTGTGCACCTAACATAGATGGTAGACTTCATAACATAAAAGCAGGGGTAGTAATTGACTTTCAAGTAGTCATAATGCAAGAGAAAATGGCAACAGCATAGCAATAGACTAGTTCAAGCCATTTAACATAACCCTCAATGGCAGAGTAAATTAAAAATGTGTTGGATAAGTAATCAAGTTCATCTGCATGAAAACAGTTACAAGTAAGTATGAAATGATGAAATGCTTCCTCATGTAACCTATGCACAATGCAAATGTAGAGTTCTTCCCAAAGCATTTGAATTGCACAAGTAATGTCTGCTTTTTAGTTATGAGAATTAAGAAATCAAACAATGTCAACAGTTGCATCAACTTAAGGAGGAGCAAATACAGTTAGAAAACTGGGAACTGTTTGCTGTTTCACAGCATTTGATGTAAACATCCAGTCTTGGGAAGAATACTGTGATATTTTGAAACATTCATTATGGCAAATTATCCAAACGCAAACCACAGGAACTGGACCTCAAAAAAAACTGGCTTTAATAATTCCACGTTTATTTAATCCACATGCTTTACAGTGACACATATGAAGATATGTCTATTAATTTAAAACTGAGAAGTTGGCATAATGGTTATGGTATTTATAGGTTCATAGGTTTATACTAGGCTATCTGCCCTAAGGCATTTATAAGCCTAGCCCAAATTATTGTGGCTTACGCCACCCCTTATATGAAAAAATACTGTGCCCATTAGTTTGTTGTGCCTCTGTCCAGCAGTGACACAGAGATGATTCCTGGGGTAAACCTACGATCTCCCATCCACAGGTCTAGATTTCTCTTGAACAGAGTCAGCGAGGTGCTCTGCCTCACATGGACCGGGATTTTATTCCACAGCATAGGGAGTCTCTGAGTGATAAATCTATCCCTCCAGCACGTCCTATTTATATCCGTGCTAAGGTTTAAGTCGCTTGCTCTAGTGGTTTTGGTGGATTTGGATTTTTGAGGTGGAGCATGTCCATTAATTCGGGTTGGACATGGCCTTGTATGTCAGGCACATGTCACCTCTGAGCAGACGGTATGCGACTGAATAGAGCTGGAGTTTCTTCAATCTGGCAGCATATGACAGATTTTGGAGTCCCTTTATCCTTTTGGTGAGGAACTTTTGGGGTCTCTCCAATTGCTGCAGATGTCGGGTGAGATACATCCCGAATGGGGCATTGTACTCGATCATTGGTCTGATAAGTGAAGAGTACAGGGGAACAATGACCTCACTAGATCTGGATGTGAATCCCTTCATGATCAGGTGGGCAATGTAGAAGGTCTTTCTAACCACTTTAGCAATGTGAGTGTCAAAAGAAAGGCCACTGTCAACCTGGGTCCCCAGGTCCCTGATAACCTCTTCTGTGCTTAGTGGATTGCCACCTATATGGTAGCTTGGGGTTACCTTTTTTTCCCGAAGGGTATGACTATACATTTTTTGGCGTTTAACTTCAGGCCATGGCTCTGGCACCAGCTATCTGTTTCCGTGAGTCCCTTCTGAAGGATATCCGTGTCCGATGCACTTTCCACTATGGCGCCCAGTTTGCAGTCGTCTGCAAACTTTGTCAGCCAAAGTCCTCCCATGTTTGCCTGTACTTCTGAGAAGTAATGCCAAACAATAGGGGGCCAAGGACCGAGCCCTGTGGGACACCACTTGTGACCGGCTTGGAGTCTGACACAGCGCCAGCAACTCTAACCCTGTGGGTTCTGTCCTTAAGCCAGTTTGCAACCCATCTTGTGACATATGGGTTTACATTTAAGCTGGTAAGTTTTTCTACAATACCAGTGGGGTATTGTGTAAAGCCTTTGCAAGGTCAAGGTAGGCTGTATGGACTGCCTTTCCCTCATCAATGGCCTTGGTGACTGTTTTGAAGAAGTCAACCAAGTTCAAAAGGCATGATCTTCCCTTGACAAAGCCAAACTGGGTCGGGTCCAATGTCTGCAAGTCCCCTATATCTTTGTTTATGAGCTCCATTATGATCCTCTCCATAGCTTTGCAGACTAGACTTGTTAAGCTTATGGGGTAATTACCAGGGTCCGTAGAGGCACCGCCTTTGTGGAGTGGGACCACAGTTGCCGTCGCCACTCCTTGGGCACGTATCCTGTGGTAAGGCTGAGATTAAACAGCTGCCTTATGTGCGGGTTTAATTCCTCATTTAGCTCGTGTAGCACACAGCCGGGGACACCATCCGGTCCCATTGATGCTGTGTTTTTAGCTTTAGAGAGAGCAGCTTTCACCTGCGCATTTGAGATGTCCGGGAGGCTACACTCGGCTGGGATAGTTATCTCTCCTTTAGGGGAGAGGGGTGAAGTTTGCACTGAACCTGTCTGCCAGTATGTTGGCAATGTCTGTGGGTTCAGTGATTTTTGTATCATTTTGGACTAATTCTGAGCATATCTGGGAGTTTCCACCCAGGTTCCTAACATAGCTGAAAAAGGCCTTATGATTGTCCTTTGAATCCATGGCAATTTTCTCTCAAAATTGGCCTTAGTTGATTTTATGAGTGCTCGTATTTTTTACTAATAATGATCAGGGGTGACTTCCCTTTTATGGATTTTGTTCTATCATGTAATAGCTTTCTCCTCTTATTGTAAAGTTTGTTAATGGCTGGGGTCCACCAGACTGGACGTTTGCCCTTTGTGGAAAGAGTCTTGGTTTTATTTGGGATTGCCTGATCCATGCAGTCCTGGAGGTGTTCATAGAAGGCATTTGTAAGGGCTTCCGCAGCTTGGGTTGTGGTTTCCTCTGGCTCAGGGGCCTTGAAGGATACCACACCAGTCTTGAGTAGTGTGAAGTTTGCTTTAGAGAAGTTCTTCACTATGGTCTTTTGCTTGGGGTGGGGGCGGGATGTGGATTTCCAGTGAGATTAGTTTATGATCAGATCTCACCAATGAGGGATATACTTCGTGTGGAGCATTTTGTCCCCATGTTTGTGACAATGAGATCTAGTATATTTTCTCCTCTCGTGGGAACAGTGACTAGCTGTTCCATGGCATTTGAATTTATGAACTCCAGGAACCGTTGGGCTAGAAAGTTAGGGCTTGAGTAATGTTCCCAGTCTATATTCGGGTAGTTGAAGTCACCCAATATGATGGTGTTTGGAGATACATTTATACCCTCCAGTGTCTTCAGGAAGGCTGTGTGGGGTTCCTGAGTTTGAGAGGGTGGCCTGTAGCATGCTACAATTTGTAGAGCAGTTTTGCCTATGGTTAGTTGCACCTGGATGGTTTCGAAGCTTAGATGCGTTGCCACCAACCTGGAGGTGTGAGTATCCTTTATGAATATGGATACACCCCTCCTTTTGTGGTGTGGTCCGGGTTTTGGGGCCGGAGCATGATATGAGGTAAAACCTAATAGTGCCGGGTGCTCTCAGGAGCCTTGAACCAGGTTTCAGTTACAGCACAGACATCGATGTTCTCCATACTGAGAAGGGCCTCGAGTGCGTGCATTTTGAGATTTAGACTTCTGGCATTGAGCAGCATTACCCTCAGTTTCTTCCCATTTTTGTTTTCTAGGGTGGTAGGTTTAGAATTTGAGCCTTGCCTAAAAAGGCACTATGGGGTGGCAAGAGCCTTAGCCAATATCCGGAATCCCAGGGTGACAGGTGCAAGCCGTCCCTTGAAACAGCGTGGCTTGTCAAGCATGTCATCCCAGGCAGACAGACACTGGATCCCCTTTGAATGACACCAGACATTAAGCCAATTGTTAAAGCTGATCATCTTGTCTCTATATTGTGGCATCATTCTTGGTGAAGGAAGGATACTGCTCAGGGTTAGGGTCATACCTGCCTGGGCTACATAATCAGAGAGCTCCTCTATGTCTCTTTTCATGTAGTCCAGGGAGGTACGTCTCAGGTCGTTCACACCAGCATGGACAATGACTGTGTCATATTTGTACTTGCCATGGAGTGACCAGTGCTTGTGTTATGTGGCGGATTCTAGCGCCCGATAGGCAGCTTACTGTGACCCTCTCCTTGTTCAGCCTGGTGAGTGGGACGTCAGTGTGTCTGACTATGGAGTCACCTATGACAAGTATGTTTGGTGTTGTATTTGGCCTTAAGGGCTGTGACTGCTTTGCACACTGCTTTTGTGGTTTATGTGTTGCTTGTGGGGTGTCTTGAGGTAGCAGTTGTTTGGGTGTCTGCTTTGGAGGCCTCTGCTGTTTAGGTAAATTTTACTCAGAGCCTCGAGTATGTCTTTGTGTGTTTATGTGTTTGATTCAGTGGAGTGGTAGCATTATGTGAGGCTGGTTTTGTGGTGTGTGTAGTTGCCTTCTCCTCCTGTCTGGTCTTGCCAGTCCTGAGTTGAGAGAGCTCAGCCTCCAGTTTGGCTAAATAGCTGCATCTCTCTTAAGTATTTGTGTTATGTGGGAGGAGGAGAGGGTTGTCTGTGTACATGAGGCAGTTATAACATTGCCTCAAGATTCCCAGATTCACCAGCTGGACCGGAGAGGAGATTGACAACTGACCTTTGGACATGCTAGAATAATATTGGGAAATCCTTAATTGAAAACAAGGGCCAGTGGGGAGTGAGGGTGTAGTGCTTTTAATTTTTAGTGCTGACTTATATAATTGCTTTAGTGAGCAAGTGCCAGGTAACTTGAGTGCAATGTGTTACAAGTAACTAAATGCAAAAACGACAAACAGTAACTTTCTTTCAAGTGAAACAAGGAAATAAGTACAGTAAGCAATGCAGATATCACTAGTGATCCACAGAAGCGCTGAGAAGTTGCGTATTAGGTGGAATTAGCTTCCAGGGAAATAACAAGCAAACAAACAACAAGCATATAAACAAAGCTAGATTCAGTAGGCCTGGATCTAGTCTATGCTAGAGCAAACAAGATGAACCAATTTCAGTAAGATACAGTTCAAATATTCAGGCACTATAAACTTTTAACCAGAAAATTCCCAGCTCAGAAGGGCAGAGTCCAGCCTCTTCTCCCACAAGAGTGCAGACCACGAACCTTCTTAATGTAAAATAACTGGCCTGAAACCCAAGTGCCTAAACCAGAACTAATACACTTGGACACTGGGCTCTCAATCAGCAGTTCCCAACTTAAAAGGATGAAAGCTACCTGTCCTGCCACCACAGTGCTTGCCACAAACCTTCCTAATGTAAAACAACTGTTCTGAAGCCCAAGTGCTTAATCCAAAAGACTTGAATGATAGCTACACTTTAATCAAGTTACAACCAAGCAGTAATAAATACCATTGAATACTTTAGAGAATGTCTGGATTAGTGCTCAAGTTACACAAACAAAGCTAGATCCAGCAGGCCCGAATCCAGTCTATGCCACAGCAAACAAGGCGCACCAACTTCAGTAAGGAACAGTTCAGATATGCATGCACTATAAGCCTTTAACCAGAAATTCCCAGCTCAGAAGGGCAGAGTCCAGCCTCTCCTCCCACAAGAGTGCAGACCACAAACCCTCTTAATGTAAAATAACTGGCTTGAAAGCCCAAGTGCTTAAACCAGAATTAATACACTTTTAGAATAACAGACACTGAGCCCTCAATCAGCAGTTCTCAACCTAGAAGGATGTAAGCTACCTGTTCTGCCACAACAGTGCAGACCACAAACCCTCTCAGTGCAAAACAACTAACTGGTCCGAAGCCCAAGTGTTTAAACCAAAAGGCTTAGAATGAGTTACACCAAGCAGTAATAAATACAACTGAGTATTTTAAGATGATGCAAAAGTAAAAGAAGTAGGTAAAACACAAGTACAGTAAAAGCAGATGAAATTTTTTTTTTTTTTTTTTCTGAACAAGTGCTGAGATCAAAGAAACAGATTTGAGTGCTGAAACTAGAAAACTGGCTAGTTATAAGAAATAAACAAGCTAGAAGGCTTCCCTCAAACACAGAAGGGCTTGGGGGCTCAGAAGCCTACAAATAGTCTGTACCACTTAACAAGAAAGGCAGGAAATAAGCTTAATTTTTTTTTTTTTTTTATTTCCCAGATGCTCTCTTTGTACACAGTAGGAGTGCCTGAAATCAGAATATGATCTCACTGCACTCAGTTGAGTGAGCAAATGAGATGGGCCCAGAGGCAGGCTGAGGGGCAGGCAGTTTCAATGCCACTAAGATTAACACCAAAACAAAAACAGGGCGGGTGGGTGGGAATAACTGAAGAGCAGAATAACTTCAGATAAAAATTCCTTCAACACTCCTTCATACACAGTTTAAATCAATTTAAATACTTACAATTTAAATACTTACAATTTACTTTACAAACACAAGGTACAGGGTTTAATTCTCACATGAGGTAATTGGCTAGGCTTAAAATGGCCTGAAGGGGCAGTTAGCATCATACTAATCTATGAATCTATGAACCCATGGCATTGCCTTTCACAAAATTGAATTCCCATTAGAAGTTTTTTTTACACAAGGTCTTATCTCACAGAGCAACTTTGAATAACCTTGTACTATATTTGCCATTCCTAAAGTCCATAAGGATATATATGATCCTCCATTTTTGCCCAATTGTAGATGCTAAAAATTCAAAAACTTCCACCTTGACCTGTTATATTGATTTCCATTTAAATGGATGATGGCTACCATTGCACACCTCTACAAAGACTCATGGGACTTTTTGAAAAGAGTTTCCAGAGACATGTACAGTTAAGATATTATTTTTGTCACCACGAACATCAAGGGCCTCTTTTCAGTTATTCACCATAATTTGGGTTTAGAGTCGTTCTATGATTATTTGTGTTTTCAAAGTGCACTGGACCACAGTAAGATCAAGCTACTAAGGAACTTAAAGGAAATTTTCCTGGTGAACAATTTCATTTATTTTGAAGGGCAGCTCTTTAGACATTTACCAGGGTAGCTATGGGTGCCACCTGTGCCCTGATCTTTGCCAACTTAGTAATAGCCCATTGGGAAATTATTTTGTTTTTCAGTCTAATTATAGCAACATGTGGAGCATGTATGGCTGCTACATGGATGAAATCATTATTTTCTGAAAAAGTGGGTTTGAAAAGCTCAGTGAATTTTTGTGTTACTTGAATGACAGCATTGAGTTTCTCATGTTTACCTCGAACTATTCCATTGACTATATTAACTTCCTAGATGTTGAAATCTCTAAAAATAGCGACAATTATTGTTTTGAATCGAACATCTATAGGAAGCCAACTTATTCTAATTCTTTGCTGCATTTCTCCAGTTGGCATCTGCTACATCAAAAGAAGTGACTGGTCAAGGGCCAAATGGTTAGGCTTGCCCACATGATTTCACAACAGGAGTCCTTTCTTCAGAAGAGTGCCAAAGTAAAAAAACATGTTTGAGGTATGGGACTACCCCCTCAACCTTCTTAATGTAATTATAGGAGAGGTTACACTCAAACAGGTCCAGTGTATTTTCTTTCCCTTAATCGGAAAAGGGGTTTCTTTCACAGGTAGCAATGCCCAGGTTACAACCTTAGGTAACTACAGAAAGACCCTGGTTCTCACATTTAATTTAGATTTTTCAGAAATTAAGTCTGGGATTTTAAAAAACTGGAACATGCAGGTCCTGGGTCTCTCCCTTAGCATTGTTTACAAGAATGACATGTCATTTCAATCCCTTATAGAAAAAACAATGTTCACTACTTTTAGTTGTTGCATGATGAAATGCGGACATTGTAATCAATGTGGTTTTATTAAGGAGGGCTCCATTTTTAATATTGCAGGCTGTAATGTTTTCCCAAACAGAGATTTTGCTGTTCAAGTTTCATGGTCACCTGTGTGGCACAATTGTGGGTCTACCCCACTTTCTATATTGGGGAAACTGTGAAGCCCCTTAGAACTAGAATTTATCAGCATATGTATGATATTAATAGGAAAGATGAGCAAAATGCTATTTTTAGATATATTAAGTTGAATAAGTCCTATAGTTTTAAATTTTTTGTTATTGGTTATGTTGACAACAATGGTTGAAAGGCTGTAAGGACCTCTTGGAGCTCAAAGAACTAGGGTGACAACTAAAACTTAATTCAACCAGGGTCATGGTCTTAATGAGACAGTATCTATTAGCAGCATTTTGCAGCTGAAAGCTTCCTTTTACATGTGATTTCTTTGTTTATTTTATTTTATTTCTATTATGCTGTGACATTATTGATCACTAATTTCATCTGTTGCTGAGTTTTACGGCTCAGTGTGACCTTGGGCTTATATATTGCATATATTTATTCTTTATTCACATCCATTTTTTAGTACATGCTTATTCTGTTTGAATCAGTGTTTTTGGTTTTAGGTTCATTTTGGTGGTTTCAGTCTTGGTCAGATTGAAACTTTTCATTTTGTGTACTAGTTTGGTTATCCTTTACTAGATAACACAATGCTGATTAGCAAGTGAATGCCACAAAATAAAAGCCCAGTACTTCATGCCTGTGGTTTATCACCCATCTAGCAGCTTAGAAGATTAAAGATTTGCTTAGAAAGTCAAGGAAAAAGTTTGAGGCAGAAAGACCTAGGGCGGAGTCTACGAGTCGAGTAAGACTCCATGCAGCCATCATGTCCGACGAGCGATCCAGGAACAGCCTGTAGGGGTGTGTAACAGAGCTCCTAAAACGTCTCCTACACGGACAGGGCTGGGATATGCAAATTACCTCACTTGCAGCCAAAAGGCATGCAAATGAGATAAATTTGCGATCCAGGATGCACAAACCTGTCCGAGTAGGAGACGTGTTAGCTGCAGAAATGTACTCAGTTGACAACTGAGTACCGTTCTGCAAATAGCACAGTGGAGCCTTGTCAGCTCCAAATAAAGGTTGCATATGGTTGAGGAAGCATGCCAATGGCCAAATATACGGCCATTGGAAAGTTTCCCAGATGCAAAATTAAAATAAAAATAATTTTTTTTTTGGCGATTTCCGATGTTTAAGCGTAGCGCAGCGCCACGCAAACTGGGTGCACTATAAAAATCATAAAATAAGACAATAAAAGCCACAAACGTGGAATTTATGAAAAATGTTAAATGACAATGTAAGGGAATAGCAGGCTGACGACAACATGGCCACCGAGTAGGGGTTGCTAAGGGGAGAAGCCCAGTCTAAGACATGTAACAAAGCATTAGTATGCAATCCTATGTAAATGAGTGTTAGGATAGTGAATCGCACTTTTACATAGCAAATGAGCACAGTCAGTGGAGTGTAGGAGTAGGATATGTGGAGGAACAGAGTAGGAGATAGGTGACATCACAAGGGGGGTATGTATGAAAGTAGTGAAGCTCATTGGAGCACAGTGGCGTGTGTTAGCTGTCAGTTAGACATCATGGAAAGAGGTGTGTCAACAGGTAGGCCAGGGAAAGCCAAGAAATGGAAGGTGTATACTGTGGATAACACCAAAGTTTCTTGCTGAGTGGGTATGCGCGTGTGTGTGTGCCTATAAACGCGAGTAAGACAGAGTGCATGCGTGGAATCATGAGTGCGCACGTTTAAGCTGGAGTAAGCATGTATAAGGCTGTTGGAAGACCTGTAAGCATGTTTGCGCTGGTGTGCACGCGTTTTAACCCGAATAAGCAAGTTTTAGTCCGTCTAAGCATGTGTGCGCGCGTGTGAGCTGCTGTGAGTGTGTTTCCGCTTGTATGCGCGTCGCTCCCCAGAGGAAACAGAAAGGAAAAAGGAAGCACAACAAATAGTAGGAAGCTACCAGGGAATACTAGTAGAGCTAGCAGGTGCAAACAGTCAGAATCAGGCAATTACACAGGCAGAACACTAGCCCAGCCCAGCACTTAAAACTCTGCAAACAACAATGCAGTTTGTTTCTCTCAAGAGACACTGCAACACTGGAGTAAGCTACTAGAAGTGAAAACTGAAAAAGCTACAATCTGCTAGGGGCTGCCATTGCTGTTATAAGGTGACATATGCAACATGCTGAGGGTGGTGACAATGCAAATGCTGCCGGGCAACCCACAGTGAGGAGACGGAGAAGAGTGTACAGGCCCAGGGTCACCTACCAGGGGTTACATGAGCTGGAAATAGTGGAGCACTATAGAGTGGACAGAGACCTCCTGCAGCAAATTGTTGAGCTGTGCAGGCCACGCCTCACACACAGAACCAACAGAGGGGAACCCATCCCAGTGGAAACCAAGGTATGTGTTGGCCTAAGAATACTAGCAACAGGTACCTTTCAGAGACCAACTGGTGATATGATGGGGATATCACAGGCATCAGCATCCAGGGTACTGCACCAGTTCCTGGATGCCATGTCAGCACATGTCGGTGATCATGTATATTTTCCCAATTCCCGTGAGGTATTGGCCAGCAATATGCGTCTCTTCCAGCAAATAGCAGAATACCCTGAGGTAGTGGGTGCAATAGACTACACGCATATACGCATCAAAGCACCAGCTGGTGAGCGGGGTAGGGCCTACATTAACCGCAAGGGCTTCCCCTCCATCAACTGCCAGGTCATGTGTGATGCCCAGGGCATAATAATGAATGTGTGTGCTGGCTGCCCTGGAAGCTACCATGATTCCCATATCTGGCATCTGATGCAGCTGTACCAGACATTTGCCAATGGGGACATCCCACATGGTCACTTAGTGGGGGATGCTGGCTATGCACTGGAGACGTGGCTGATGACACCCATAAGAAACGCACACACACCTGAACAGGAACGCCATAATGAGGCACACGCACAAACATGAAATGTAATTGAGCGTGTGTTTGGGTTGCTCAAGTCACGGTTCCGGTGCCTGGACACATCTGGTGGAGCCTTGCAATACTCACCAACTACATGTACCCAAATTGTCATGGTATGTGCTATGCTACATAATATGATTCTGTGAAAACAGCTGCAGCAGGACCAGCATAGGCCTGGGCCAAACAGCCCCCCACCAGTGCCAAGGCCATCACAGGCAGAGCGTGACTCGGAGGAGGAACAACCTGAGCCTGCCCCAGTAGGCAGAAGGAGGCGTGCCCAGTATGCCTTGGCCTTGGCAAAGCATAGCACATACACTGGCTCAGTAGGATCCCTGGAAATGATACCTCCCTCTGACTCGCACATATAGTAAAAGGGATGCCTAACTTGACACTACCTGTTTCCAAACATGTATAGGGAGTGCAGTATGTGCATCTGACATAGGCAGCCCTGCAGCACCACCTGAGGCATGATTGCCATGTGTTAAGCAATGTAAGGTAGTGCTAAACAACATTTACCGCCATGTAGTATATGCAAACTTGATGACCTTGAGTATCATACTACCCTCACCAAACATGAGGCCACAATATGAAGACAAGATGATCAATTACAACAATTGGCTTAAGTATTGGTGTCAGTGAAAGGGGATACAATGCCTGTCAGCCTGGGATGACATGCTCGACAAGACATGATGTTTGGCTAGGGATGGATTTCACCTATCACCTGTGGCCTTTTGGATATTGCCAAAGGCTTTTGTCACCCCCATAGTGCCTTTTTTAGGTAAGGCTCAAAACACAAACCCACCTCCATAAGTATCACAAGGGATAAGAAACTATAAGTAATGCTACTCAATGCCAGAAGTCTAAACTGCAAGATGCACGCACTCCAAACTCTCCTCAGCATGGAGAATGTTTATATCTGTGCAGTAACAGAAACCTGGTTCAAGGCTCCCAAGAGCACCCTAGCATTAACAGGTTATACCTCATACCATGCTTTATAGCTGCAAAACATGGAACAAACTACAAAAGGAGGGTGAGTATCAATATTTTTCAAAGATACCCACACCCCCAGGTTGGTGGCACAGCATGAAGCATCGGAGACTATCCATGTGCAACTAACAGTGGCTAAAACTGCCTTCCAGTTCATGGCCTGCTACAGACCACCCTCTTAAACCCAGGAACCACACTTTGCCGACTGGAGAACACATGAAAATATGAAGGTCTCCCCAAACACCATTATATTGGGTGACTTCAACTACCCAAACATAGACTGGGAGCATTACCCTAGCCCCAACACCCTAGCCCAAAGGTTCCCAGAATTTATAAACCAAAATGCTATGGAACAACTTGCTACCACTCCCATAACAGGGGAAAACATACTGGACCTGATCATCACCAACATGGGGACTCTATGCCCAAGACCAGAAGTGTATCCCTCACTGGTAAGATCAGACCAGAGAGTAATCTCACTGGATATTCACATCCCGATCCCAGCCCATGGCCAGAAAAACACAGTGAAGATTATTCACTAAAGCAAATGCCACACTCCTCAAAACTGAGGTGGAATCCTTCACAGCCCCTGTGCCTGTGGAAAATATGGCCCAGACCTCATAACCCTTTATAAACGCATTCTATGAACACCTTCAGGAATGCATGGATCATGCAATCCCAAATAAAACCAAGACCCAATCCTCCAAAGCCAGGCATCCTGTCCGGTGAACCCCAGCCATAAACAAACCATACAATACAAGGAGGAAGCTACTATATGGTAAATCAAAATCCCAAAAAGGGAAGGCATCTCTGACCAGTATTATTGAAAAACTACGGCCACACATAAGATCGTCTAAGGCCATCTTTGAGATAAAAATTGTACAGGACACCAAGGATAATCACAAGGCATTCTTTATGTATGGTAGGAACCTGTGTGGGAATCCCCAGATATGCTCAGAAGTAGTCCAAAATGACAAACAATACACCAACCCACAGACATTGCCAACATCTGAGCTGACAGGTTCACTGCAAACTCCCCCCCCTCCCCACCAAAAGGGCAAATATCTATCCCAGCAGAGTGCTGGCCCTCTGACATTGCAGATGCTCAGGTAACAGCCAGCCTCTCCAAAGCAAAACACACAGCATCAATGGGACCAGACGGTGTCCTGGGCTGTGTCCAACATGAACCCCAAGAAGAATTAAACACAAACATAAAACCACTGTTCAGTCTCAGCCTTACCACAGGATATGTACCCAAAGAGCAGTTTACAGCAACAGTGGTCCCTCTCCACAAAGGTGGTGCCTCATTGGATACTGCAAACTATTGCCTCAGAAGCCTGACTAGCTTGGTCTGCAAAGCTATGGAAAGATCATCATGGACCTCAGAAATAAACATGTTGGGGACCTACAGACACTGGATCCTACCCAGTTTGGCTTTGTTAAGGGCAGATCCTGCCACTTAAACCTGGTTGAGTCATTTGAAACAGTCACCAAGGCCATTGACGAGGGGAAGGTGGTCCACACAGCCTACCTGGACCTCGCAAAAGCCTTCCATACAGTACCCCACTTGATCATCATAGATAAGATCACCAGCTTCAATATAAACCCCTATGTTACTAGATGGGTTACAAACTGGCTCAAGGACAGAACCCACATGGTCAGAAATGCTGGAGCCATGTCAGACCCCAAACCAGCTACAAGTGGCATCCCACAAGGCTCAGTCCTGGGACCTTCCTTGTTTGGTATATATTTCTCAGAGGTACAGGCCAACACGGAAGGACTGTTGGTGAACAAGTTTGCAGATGACTCCAAACTGGGTGCCATAATCGACCCTCCAGCTGACACAAGCATCCTACAAAAGGGCCTCATAGAAACAGACAACTGGTGCAAGAGCCATGTCCTCAAGCTAAATGCAAAACAGTGTATAGTCCTCCCCTTTGTCAAAAACTAAGTGCCTACAAATTACCACATAGGTGGTAACCCATTAAGTATGGAAGAAGTGATAAGGGACCTGGGGACCCAAGCTGATAGCAATCTCTCATTCGATAACCACGTGACCAAAGTGTTTAGAAAAACATTTCATATAGCCCACCTAATCATGGAGGTATTCACATCTACATCAGGGGAGGTCATCGTGCCTCTTAACTCATCCCTCATCAGGCCCATAATTGAGTACAATGCCCCTTGTGGGATGTACCTTATCAGACACCTGCAGCAGCTGGAAAGACCACAAAAGTACCTCACCAGGAGGATCAAAGGGCTCAAACACATGCCATTCGCTGCCCGGTTAAAGAAACTGCAGCTCCACTCAGTGGCATACCGCCTGCCCAGAGGCAATCTGTGTCTGATATATAAAGCCATGTCTAACCTGGAATCAGTGGACATGCTGCACCTCGGAAACTCAGAATCCCATCAAGCTACACGCTCAAGAGACCTGAACCTCAGGACTGAAATAAATAGGACATGCTGGAGTGACAGATTCATAACCCAGAGGCTCCCCCCACTCTTGAGTAAACCCCCACTCCAGGTTAGCCAGAGTTCCTCATTGACTCTCTTCAAGAGGAATCTTGATGAGTGGATGGGAGATTGTAGGTTTACCCTGGGTATCACTTCTGTGTCACTGTTAGACAGAGGCACAGTATACTAACCTTGAAAAATGTCATGGCAAACTCCACTTAAAATGTGTGTTGAAAGCCACACACACTCTGGCTAGGATTATAAATGCCCTAGGGCAGATAGCCTAGTATGAACCTATGAACAGAATCACACACACCAAATAGTACAACTGTGGTCAATGTGGAGTAATGTTTGGCAATGTCCACCCAAGTTGGTGAATACACAGCAATGTCGGACAAGCCTGGTTTAAGTAGGCCATAGCTGAACAAAATGCAACATGCTCATAGTTGCCCTACTGGCCCTTAACCAGTCTGGTCTGCTCAGTATGAACATTTAAAGCAGTGATGGGACTCAAACCCATGATACTGTGCACCATAGTGAAAGTACTGAACCACTACACCATGACAGTATTGCAGTGTTCAGCCAGTATGAGAGAATGTTGCCAAGTCTTTGCAAACTATCACATGGAAACCCTGCAGGCACAGCATAATCCCTGTTGAGTTATAACACAAAGGAGTCTGGCAGTAAGAACACAACATGACTTCCAACACACACAGTATAAATGTCAATATTGGTCATGTTCACACACAACCAGAAATGTAGTGGACTCCAGATCACAACATATGGAAAGGTCACACTGGGCATGCTCACACACTTGGATAAATGAGACATATGTCAGGCAACAAACCATGGAAAGCCTGAACTGGGCATGCTCACACACTTAGGCCATGTCTGAGTATAGCAGTCAGTCACACATATCTGTCAGTTGTATGTGTTAAGCCAGGAACCTCCCGCGATCCAGCAATCCACCCTGTGCACACAGTTAAATGACAACAGACACATATATTAATATACTGGAACCCTGTCATGATCAAACATGTTACGCAGATACACAAGTTGTTCATAGAAACTGGGAAAGCTACGGCAATAAAGACCTGCAAACAGTAGCAGCAACAAATATTGTGCATCCCGAACATAAACATAGGTGCAGAGGTCAGTACTAGGCTGTCTGCCCTAGGGAATTCATAAGCCTAGTCAGAGTGTGTTTGGCATCCACCTCCCCAGTAGAGTAGCCTACTGTGCCTCTGTAAAGTAGGTCACAGAAGGCACCCTTTAAGGCTAGTTTGCTGTGCCTCGGTCAAGCAGGGACACAGTGGAGATCCCAGGGGTGAAATTGCAATTTCCCATCCATGCGGCTGTATTTCGCTGGAAGAGGGTTGGCGAGGGGCTATGTCTAACTTTAATTGGGATTCAATTCCAGAGTGAGGGGAGCCTCTGGGTAATGAATCTGTCCCTGCAGCATGTCCTATTTATTTTTGTGCTGAGGTTTAAGTCCCTGGAGTGTGTAGCTCTAAGGGTCTTGGATGTTATGAGGTGGAGCATGTCCATTACTTCTGGGTTTGAAATAGCTGCGTACGTCAGGCATAGATCACCTCTGAGTAGGCGTTAAGCAACTGAGTAGAGCTGGAGATCCTTTAGTTGAGCTGCATAGGACATCTGTGTGTAGCCCATGATCCTCTTGGGGAGGTACTGTTGTGTTCACTGTAGTTGCCGCAGGTGTTGGGTAAGGTACACCCCAAAAGGGGCATTGTAGTCAAACATGGGCCTGATGAGTGACTAGTAGAGGGCCACAATGACCTCCCATGATCTACATGCAAACACCCATGTGATAAGGAGGGCTATATAAAGGTCTTTGCAATGACTCTGTCAATGTGATTAGCAAAGGAGAGGTTAGGATCTATGTGGGTCTGTGGGATATTGCTCTGTTATGTAGTAGCTTCCTCCTTCTGTTGTACAGCTTGTATATGGCTGGGGTCAACCAGACAGGTCTCCTGTTTTGGAGGAGTTATGGTTTTATTTGGGATAGCATGATCAATGCATATCTGCAGGTGCTCATACAATGCGTTTGTAAAGGATTCTGCAGATCAGGTTGTATTATCCTCCAGCACGGGGCCTTTGAAGTAGTCCACCCCAGTCTTCACAAGTGCAAAGTCTGCTTTTGAGAAATTCTTCGCAGTGATTTCCTTGGCTGGGGGTGGGGACGGGATATGGATGCCCAGGGAAAGTTGTTTATGGTCTGATCTTAACAATGACTGTTCTGCCTCTGGTGTGGAACATAGAGTCCCCATGTTGGTGATGATCAGGTCCAATATGTATTCCCCCTTGTGGGTGTGGTGACTGGTTGTGCCATAGCACATGGATTCACAAATTGTAGTGGCTGTAGGGTGATGTTGTTGAGGGCCTGAGTAGTATCCCCAGTCAATATTTGTGTACCTGAAGTCAACAACTATAATGGTGTGTGTGAAGACCTGCATATCCTACACTGTTCCCAGGAAAGCCAAGTGTGGTTACTGAGTATGGGGGGTGGTCTGAACTACACACCAAACCAAAAGGCAGTTTTGCACAATGGTAGTTGTATATATATGGCCTGTCATGCTTAGTGCAGTGGTACCAACCCAGAGGTGTGTGTATCTGTGATGTATATGGATACACCCCCTACTTGTGTTGTGTGTTACAAGTCCTGTGGTCACAAAGCATATTATAGAACATAACCTGGCAGTGCCAGTGTGCATATGTGACCCTGAACTAGGCGTCTGTTAATGCACAGATATTGTTATCCCCCATACTGAGGGATAGTTAAAGATGTGCATTCTTCTTTGGAAAGACTGATGATGTCAGCACCCTATAAATACAGCAGGAGAATGGAAATCATCCAGAAATGCGAATAGCGCGCTGTGCTAATGCATCTCTCTCAAGTATCATAACATAGTTAGGTAGGGGTTTGAATCCTGCAAACGCTGTGTGTGTGGGAGGGGCAGGGGGTGTGTATGTATGCAGTTCTCTGTGAAAGGAATGGCCTTTTTGAAGACTGGGATAACACACTAAAAGATGTACATTCCGGTTTGGAAAGACTGATGATGTCAGCACCCTATAAATACAGCAGGAGAAGGGAAATCATCCAGTAATGTGAATAGCGCGCTGTGCTAATACGTCTCTCTCAAGTATCATAACATAGTTAGGTAGGGGTTTGAATCCTACAAATGCCATGTGTGCGTTTGTCACACAGTTTGTCAATGTGTTGTGTGTTTTGCTTTTATTATTGTATGACATATTATTATAACAGTAATTTCAATGCACACATCAGGTATGTGTGTGCCACATACAGATATGTACCTGTGACCTTTAATAGTTCCTATGTGTGAAGCCTGCCCCATATGAATACAGTTGTTACCTTTGCCAGCATGTGCCGCAGCTTACCAGACCTTAGGACATACATGTATGTTGGTGACAATGCAGGCTACTGCCGTGATCTGTGTCCTAGGCCAACTATGTGACACACACCCATGAAGGCTTTGATAGATTAATGTGGGTGAGGGTTCATGTCTGGAGTATATGTCAGACATGTTAAAACACAGCAAAGTCTGTGAGTGATGGGCACCCAGTGTAGGTGTATGGCAACTGTTGCCAATATGCATACAGACACCTTCTTGCTTAGGTGATACACTGAGAGACTGCAGAATACCTTTGGAAATGTGAATATCACAGGAAAGACAAGATAACACTTGTCCACATGTACACACCATTACACGTTCTACATGATGGGTGCTACCACCTACATGGTACTGTTGGAATACTATGTTAACTACATGCCGATGCCAATGCCACAGTTGCATTACAGCAATACAGCATGGCTTGGAAAACAGGTATCTGTTGTATGATACCCTTGTGGTGGTTAGGTGTGTCATGTGTAGCATGCATTGTAGGTCACTGTATGTCTTTGCAGTCATAGATGGACATATCCGTAATGTGTTGGCATGTACGTGAGACTGCTATATGCCAAAGAGTATTGTTCCCAGGGATGTGTGTGACTCAGTAAGAATGGCTACTGGTATAGTGTAGTACTGCAGGGATATCACTGACACCAGGTTCCTACATCTGTGTATCAGTTGAAGAGACATTGTGTAATGACCACTGAATGTCAGGCTATATAAGCTGTGTATACTACCAGAATGCAGACCATTGACATTTGGAAACCGTATCACCCACAGCATACTGTCAAACCATGTCATGTTCCATGCTAACCATGTTCACAAATGTACACCTGCAACTCAGTGCTGCAAACATCACACATGTACTGTCCACACCCCAACACATGCAGGCACAGGTACACACAACAGCCATGTGGCACATGTGCAGACAGTGCACTTTGGGAATTAACACTGGTGTATACAAAACTGCAATGACAAACATAGGTAATGCATCATGCATGCTCGAATAAACCCATAACAATATCATTACACTGTACTGTTAACAACATGATAATATTACTACAGTGCTATGTAGTCACCCTGTGCATCAGCACCATGCTACCCTGTTCCTGCATCAGAGTTACAGATGGCAGGAGGTGGCACAGTTTCATCATATGCACAGGGTGTGTACTTGGTTTGCCAGAGTCTACCATTGACACATCCAATTGACATGTATGTGTGTGTGTGTGTTAGTGAGGGACAGCAGTACAACATGGGGCAATGTTGCTGCAATGTGTATGTGTTAGCCCTAGGTGTTAGCATTATGTGTGTGTGTATGCATGCACACAGTTCCACCACGTGGCTGCCATATACGGGTGTTTGTGGACAGCCACAGACTGTACCTGCCAGGTCATACAGATCACTGTCTCTGGCCACGGACACGGTACCTGTGCCTGGCAGGGGTGCTACGGACAGTATCAGGTACTAAGCCAGACTTGGTACTGTCATCAGAAGCAGTGGGTTGTTGACTGGACATATGTCCCTGCTGGGACTGTCCAGAGCCACGTGTACGTGGTCTTCTCGGACGGTCTATTGACAGCACAGACCCAGCATTGCTGGGGCTGGTACTGGCACTATGGGAGCGGCTGCAGGTTTGTTGTTGTCCGCGATGACTGCCAGCTGATAATGTTGCTGGCATACGTCCACGTCGACACCTCAACCATCTTGCACTGACCTGGCTCCTGGAAATGTAGTTGTGGAAGAGATCTAATGTGTCCCCCCAACGTCTATCAATGACCTCGCTGATGTTACGGATGGCAGACGCAACGTCATGCATAGTGTCATTTATAGCGGTGCAATGTGCTCTAAGCTCCCTCAGACCCTGTCTGGTGTACTGTTCCATACGTGCCTGTGCCTGCATTACAGCCCAGAACATAGCTGAGGTTGAAAGACCTCTGTGGGCACGTCTGACAGGGGCAGTACGACCACAGATGCTCCCACGAGAACCCCTGGACATCTGCCTGTGTGGTACCATGTTAGGAATCTGGCCATGGCTGCTGTGAGGGGATGCATGTGCCAATGATACCACACTACCCTGGTCAATGCCCACTGTATGCTATCCCTCAGCTAAGGACATTGGTGACAATGGATGTATAGGCAGGATGACTGTGCACATTGATGGGGTTGACTGCTGTGTAGTGTCAATTGGCTGACCAACGACAGACCCTGTCACACCTCCCTGTGCCATTACACATGTATCATCATAATCACTATCCCAGCAGTGGCTTCAGGTTCCCTGCTGCACTCCACCAGAGCAACATCAGAACCTGTGAGAGGAAGATAGGAAACACAGTTTACAAATGTGTACACGATATTAGCACACAGGCGCACATGCACACGTGCACACAAGTGCACATGCACACAGACGCACATGCACACATGCATACAGGCGCACATGCACACAGGCGCACAGGTGCACAAGCACACAGGCGCACAAGCACACAGGTACACAGGCACACAAGCACACAGGCACACTCCTCAGTACAGCAGATACAAACACAGGCACACCTGCAATCCAACACATACACAATACTGTTTTAGGGTGGGTGACAGTATCACAAGGAAAAACATTGCTGCACACGTGTCAGCATGCAGATTATGTGTTGCACAGGAACATGCAGTGCAAGTGTAGACAGCCCTTGTTAATAACAGTATACATGTACTTGATGCTTGTGTGTAGTTGTTCAGTGATTGTCTCCACCCTGGGACACAATGTGTACAAGGACATAACAATGTTGTGCAAGTGTTACAAGCTGTGGGTGCATATATTTGCACACACACACACACACACACACACACACACACACACACACACACACACATACAAAACACATGATGGTGCTACGCAATGACTGCTATGTGTACTTTTGTGGTCGGCGGAACTGGATGTGGTGTAGTAACGTGAGCCATGATCAACATGCTTCTTGTGGTCAGTCAACAATAATAATGTGTGCCAAACAGGCAGCTAGCATGCTGTACCTGATGTGCAGTAACATGACTACATCCACAATTACACAGCCACTTGTTACATGGGTTTGTAAGGTGGCCAATAGTGAGCATTGCCTAACATGAATGTATTATTTGTTCAAGACTGTTGCACAAAGACATGATAGGCCTCTACCCCTCAGGTATATTATGTGTGCTGCGTAGATGATAAGTGGGATACTGAAGGGTGGCCATACAGCAGGTGTCATAATTGGACATGTGTAGCAGGCTAAGGTGTAGTGTGTATGCCAAACATGTGTATGTTGTGTACATGTGTATCAGGTATGCCTATACAATGTCCAGTACTGTGTTGCCACACGTGTCATGCTCTGTGTATTGCATGTGAGTGAGGCAGCTATTGAGAATAATGGGATATGCATAGTCTCACAGCAAACACGCACAGCATGCATTATGCGTAGGTGTGTTACATGTGCACAGACTACACCTCCATATGACATGCACATGTCATTAGCAATAGTATTGTTATTACACACTCACCAGCATGGATTGGCTGCCTTGCTGTCACTCCAGAGGGACCTGCAAAAATATGAGAGTGATTGCCAGTGGCCACAACTGTGCCATTGATACTGTGAGTATGATAAAGTACAGTAGTACAACAGGTGGCTTTAACAGGTGTACAGATTATGCTCAGAATATCAATCTTGCAGAAGAATAGGCAGGTTAACAGCTACACAAACAGTACACATCTCACACATGCATAAA
>NC_056728.1:1397909755-1398022255 GCF_019279795.1 Protopterus annectens
AATTGTGAATACACATACCCAGTTTGGTGTGGAATGGCATAATTTGTGAAAATAGGGTAGGGTGGAGAAATACTACATTAACAACTTACACTACCTATACATATACTGTACATTCCTAGTAGATGCAGATATATATTCCCTACATGTATTAGTACAGTTTCCTGTATGTAACCTTAGGAATGTTGGTGATGAGGATGTTACTGCTACATTAATATACATTCCATTTTTATTCATATATGTTCATATCTGGCTGTGTTCAGGTACAGCATCCTGCTACATTTGATTTATATGGGTCTAGACAACTGTGGATGTTCAGCATTTCATACAACCATACTATCTCCATAATGCAAGGGTACAGCAACAAATCCAAATTGTGGGACGGACACAGTCCAGGTTCTGTACTTTATTTAAGACATTACACTCTTTGGTTGTGGCTGTCTCATTCATTTCATTATGTAGTGACTGCAGTATACCTTTATTCCAGACTTATTACAGCTTTCTTGGTAGCTTCAAACTGTCTTTCTCACACTCTCTCACTTATTTTATATTTACATTTCAGAATGGTACTTAATTCTAGGCTTTATTAACATTTATTACTGGGTTACAACAATCCTTTCCAGCTGACTCACTTATATCATATGGCAGAATTTACAAGGATGTATTCGACACTTGTCTATCCTTTGTTGATTGATTACCACTCATTTTCAGGCTGAAGCAGTTATCTGATATTACAATACAGGTGGAAACTCTATTTGAGACTTGTTTAATGTTTATGACTGGATTGCAATACACTCTTTTCCAGGCTGCATCACTTATCTAATCTTACAATACTAGCAGAATCTTTATTCTAGGCTTATTTCATCTTTATTACTGGGTTACAACAATGAACTGTTTTACAATCTGTCTCACTTATGTTCTATAACAATACCAGCTAAATAATTACTAACCTGCTTGGTGGCGCAACCTCAGCAGCCTATCAGCATAGGCTCGCCGATTCGCGGAATGGACACCTGCAGCTGTAATATAAATGAAGGAATATTGGAACATACCTCTCCATACTGTAGGCTAGGATATCATTTCTTACATACATAATTACATGGATACTTACTCAGTAGTGGGGCATTGGGCATTTGGCGGGCCTCATGGATCCAACGGTTCAGTTGGTCCTCCTTACGTCGCTTCAGGTCCGCATGGTGGTGACGGACCTGTTCACCAGTCCTCGGAATGCCTGTGGCACTGGTGAGATCATGTGCCAACCGGTTCCACTCCTCTGCCTTATACGATCCCCATTGAACCTGGCCCTGCATGAGTTGTGCTTCATGATCTTGGACTAGGAGCCAAACCATATATTTGACTCCTAAACACCCCACCTTTGTGCTCTAAAGTGATTTCCCTTTCCTGCACCTACCATCCTGACTGCAAATGGGTACCACAGTCAGTTATGGTGTGTATTCCCGCCTGTGGGGCTTATATATGCCGGTTTTCCCACACTTATCTGTGATTGGCCATTTTGGATATTTATCAGCTTAAAGCAAGTCTGCTTTGTCATGGTTCTATTTTCATTCATTCCTATATATATGCTAATACTGTATTTCTCAGTACAACTGTCATGGCTTAGTGGTTCAGTACTTTGACTATGGTGCACAGTATCCCGGGTTCGACCCTTGGCATTGCTTTTTTTATTTTACTACTGTCTAGACAGGCTAGGAGGTGTGTCTGTGTAAAGGCGGCTTTGATACAGCTTGCCTAATGTTGCCCGCTGGTAAGCTGGTTGGTGCACTGCGCAGCTCCGCGCAAACGGCTTACGCTGGGTAATGCGTTATTTAGCTATGAGCACTCATATTACGCTGGGTGAAGTGCTGCTGAGCTACGGGCACTCGTATTAAGCTTGTTAAAGTGCTGCTCACCTACGGGCAATCATATGCAGCTTGTTAAAGCACTGCTCACCTACGAGCACTCATATGCAGCTTGTTAAAGCGCTGCTCACCTACGGGCACTCATATTCAGCTTGTTAAAGCGTTGTTCAGCTATGGGCAATTATAATCCTTTTTTATAAATTATTCTGTTGGATTTCTTCACAAATACATGGCCCATTTCATTACATTTTACTTAAATTATGTAGCAAGTTAGGGATTCAAAAATGGGACAAGAAAGTAGCAAGGAATGTTATATAAGTATGGGAAATTGGTGATATGATCAACATGTAGGACTTCAGTTTTGTTCATAGAGCTTTGGGATGGCAGAGAATATGATAACTGTTGGGGAATTTGAGCAGTAGGGGGGAAATGAGAGCTAGAGATGCCAGTGAATTTTCTAGACAGGAGGTAAAGGGCAAAATGGGTTTCAAGAAGAGGTTACACTAAAAAAGATCCGGTCTGTTTTCTTTTCCTTGAACAGGAAAGGGATTTCTGAGGACAAGAGAATGTGAAGTGAGGGTGTCAGATGAGTTCAGGGCAAGTAGTCAGGTACAGGGATGCAGCCATGGAAGAGAGGTATAAAGAAAAGGAGACCAAGGTAGACTGACAGGTGTGGCTACAATGGTAAAAGGAAATGAAGGGGGTGGGGTACGGACAGAGATGGCCATGTAGGAGACAACACCACAAGGAGCAAAGTAGACAAAGGGGGCCATTCAGACAGACTGGGAGGGACTGAGGATGAAAGGAACAGAGAGGTGGGGGGCTTTTAGGAAGAGTATATGGAAGATGGGAAAGGGAACACATGTAGCATGGAGGACATGGTAGGCAAAGCAGACTAAAAAAATGTTTAAGGCTGATAGAACTGGATGGAGTGAAGTTTGGAGGGGTAGTAACATAAGGCAGGATGTCAAGGAGTCAACACCCAGTTTGGTAAGAGAAAAGAAGGTTTCAGTCAAAGGAGACTCAATCATGAAGGAGAATAAGAGTTTTGGTGAGAGAAATCCCAGTACTGTGAAATGTGTCTTATTGATTAAACTTAGGAAAACATGGCAGGAGGTGACCAAGGTAGCCACTAAGGATGAGGGGTGAATAAATGTTGTGGTGCATGCAGGCACCTATGGCCTATCAGAGACACCAGCTGTGATAATATTTTATTTTTTATTTTATTTTATTTTACATTTGTTGACCAGGCTAGTCTAACTGGATATATGTCCATTTTCAGTAGAGGCCCGGGGAGGTAAGCTCTGAGGAAGTAAAAATATAATCACATTATACAAAGATTAATTTGTATGTTACAGATTTCAAGAGAAAAAAAAGCAGGGAGTAATCACAGTGGTCATTTGTTCATAGAATAGTGCTAAATATACAAATATACTTAATACAAAGCAAATAACCGGGAAAAGCTGAAAGATACACACACACACACACACACACACACACACACACACACACACACACACACAAAGCAAATGTAGTTGCAATACAAATGTAGTTGCAATACAGCATATAAAAAGATAGCAGCTGAGTTAGATAATATGTTGGTAAACAGGTTGACATAGAGAAGGAAAACAAAATGTAGGTGTTGTAATAATCAGTATAAAAATTAATAACTAGTCTGGTTAAAGAAATTAAGAGGATGTAAGTAAAAAAAATTAGAAAGATCAAGATCAGTTTGTTAAGAAAAGGAACAAGAATAATTGAGAAGAAGAGAGTAGGCAGATCCAAGTACGAAAGATGGTAGATCAGTCAGGTTTGGTACAAGAAAGGAGGTGGCAGATACACATCAGAATAAGGGGCTGCATGTAATGTTTTTAGATGTGCTCCCTGTACCAGCAGGCAATACAGTGACAAAACTGATGAAACAGAGTTGCTGTAGCAGTGGACAAGAGAGAAGACTTGTGACTGGTTAGGAGATGAAATAACAGATTTCAAGGAGAAAAGCTCTGTGCAGGATGCAGGTGTGCGCTTACCCCAGAAAGTTCATTGCTTCTCACAGCTGAGTTGGAAGAGAACATTTCCATGATCACACTTTTAAACTAAGGTTGAAATTAGAGGGGCTGCCATATAAACAGAACAATAATGTAGGTACTCAGACATTGCACAGAAAGAAAACAATGATACAGAGCATAGCACAGCAGTAAATAACAGGTGACCCTGAACATGACTGATTGGTATAATTGTGCTGTGAAAAAAGTCTTAGTAAGAAGACAGGGAAATGTTGGCAGAGATGCAGGAAGTAAGGGTTATCATTGTACATAATACAGAAATATGGGCCAGTGACAAGATGTTTGAGAGCTGGAGGTGTCTAGATGTAGTTTGTTTATAAGTGATAGACAGGTGAAGGGTAGTGGTGAACCTGCATAAAGGAAGACATCCAGTGTGAGATTAAAGAGGAGAAAGAATATGTCCCATGTTATGCTGACAGGGTTAGAGCCGATAGTAAGTGCCATAGTCATCACCACAAAGGATGGCAGGGAATGTTTGTAGATCAGTACAGTGTATAGGCTCCCAGTCACAGCAATGAAAAGGATTAGATACTGAATGAGAGGAAACAGGATACAGGAGGAAGAGGATTATAGTCATGAGTGATTTTAATATGCCTAGAGCAGATTGCAAATTTCCAAGCTGCAGGGTAGAGAGGGAGTAAGAATTTAATGAGGTCTGAGAATGTGAGGAGTTTAGCCATCTGCTGGGGGACTGTACTAGAAAGGGTAAAATACTAGATGTGGTCGTAACCAGGGTAGATGGGACTGGGATGCTCAGGTGAAAATGTCATTAACCAGCAGAGATCATACCACTGCCTGGAGTAAAATGTAGTGAAAGGATAAGAGTACAAGGGCAAGGGTGTGGAATGTTAGTGGGAAAGGGTATGATGAACTGGGTGGCAGAGCCAAAAACAAGTTAGGGAACTTGGGGAGAAATTGAGGTGTAACAAGCTATGGGAATAGATCAGAGTTGCAGACAAGCCTTTAATATTTATGCAAAAAGGAAACAATGTGGCTACTTGGGAAGCTATAGCGTTAGGAGGGTGGCCTAATGGTTAAGGTGTTTGCCTTAGAAACACAAGGTGCAGGGTTTGAGTCTCACAAGGGATAATTGGCTAGGCTTAAAATGGCTCGCAAGGGCAATTAGCCTAGTACTAATCTATGAACCTATGAACCTATAAGGGTAGTGATTATGGGAAAAGGCAGAACATACTAGAGACAAAAGGCAGAGGAAGCACAGAACACTGTGGCAAGCAGTAGAACGAAAAAGGAATAAGTCAGCAAAGACGCAAGCTGGAAGTGAGCTGGCAGAAGTGGGGTCATGGTGGGTGATGAACATAGGCTTCTTTTGGTATATAGGAGAAAGAAGGAAGGGACAGACAGATGTGGATGGACTGACCATTGGCTAAATGGAGATAACAGAAGGATGAGAAAGTGCACTTTGTGAATGAATGCTTCACTTCTGCCTTAATGAAGGAAGCAAGAGGAGGTTGTCATGCCAAAAGGAAGCTAGAATAGAGTAAGAAGAGTAATGGATGGACATGAGAGTGGATAGGGAGGAAGCGGAGTGAAAATTGTAATCCTTGGGAAAGGATAAAGGACAGGAACCTAAAGGGCTACCTTCCAAGGTCTTCAGGAATCTGGACAGTGAGCTAGCATTTGCCATAAATGGAGGTCTAATGTAGATCACTAAACATCGTAGAACTGCCGGAGAAATAGAAGACAGCAACTGCAGTACCCTTGTATAAGGGAAGTCTAGAGAACCATGAGCCTTTTAACCAAACTGTAGTATCAGAGAGAAGAGAGAATCCTGACAGGAAGACTGATTGGGTTCCTACAGGTAGTTCTCTTAGACAGCAACTAGTTTGGGCTCACAGCCATAATGAGCTGTCAGTTAGACTTGATCCAGATTTATGAATAGATTAACCACTTAATGCAGCAGGCCAAGACTTAAATGCAGTCTTCTTAGGAATACTCAATGAGCAAGCCCCACTGACAAATAAACATTTCATAGCCCATCCTGCTCCCTGGCTTGCCCAAACAAAAACAAAATAATAAAATACAATAATAATGAGCAAAAAAGATTAAACCTGGAAAGCATGAGTCACAAGTAAAAACTCGCAACGCTACAAGAAAAATAGACACTTAAATAACCTTAGAGCGTCTCTTATAAAATCAGGAAAAATGCATCTACTTTAACCTTCAAGAAACACTACTACAAATCCCCCAAATTCTGGTCAACAATAAATATCTCCTGAAAAAGCAAGGCATCCCACCCTATCTCCATCAGATATTAGTGAAAGCATAGCCTTCAAATTCAATGCTCATTTCATATAGGCAGTGATGTCCATAGTCAAGGAAAATAGCAACATATTGCCTGTCAGTCACGTCTTTACCACAGAATGCAAACAGATCCTTTTCTCTCAAAACCTATTTCAACTTTTAAAAACATTTTCAGCTTCAACCTTTGAAAGATAATTACTTAAAATTACACCAACTACTCTAGCAATGAATAACCTTCCAGTACATTTTATCAATCTTTCTGCCAGTGACCAAACCTCCCTACCTCAGTCCTATTAAATCTGCTCAGAAGCCTATATGCCATATATATCTGGAAACGATCCTACATCTAGCACCTACACAAAGGAGGACACTCCACTGAACTAACTATAGATCCAGTGCCATCCTTCCTCCATTCTCCAAAACTCTTGAAAAAATGTGTACATGCACAACTCATTCAGCTTCTCTTAAATTGTAACCTGCTTTCCCCAACAAAGTATGGTCTCCATCCAAACCATAGCACAAACGCTGCACTACATAGTTTCCTTAACACTGTCAGCCACTCCAGAAATAAGGATAACCTAGTGTCCACCCCATTCTTAGAGCTAGCTAAAGTGTTTGATACCATTTCCTATCAAAACTGTTGTATTAACTAACAAACCTAGGGGGGTCTCTGGTAGCACTATTGCCTGGTTTAACAGCTGTCTCTGTGATACAAATCAGTCAGTGAAACATCATTCCTTCTCCTTTCAACCATTCAGCACTGAGGTTCCTCAGAGCTTTATATTTGGCCTGCTTCTATTTTTTTAACATATTTATTAATGGCCTTTCCAGTGCTGAAGGCAGGCTTCATGAGTTAGTAAGCTGATAGTTCCACCTTGATTTGTTTTGCTTCTGCCATGCATGAATTACAACTCATGGCTCAACAATCCTTCACTTCAATGGAAACCTGTTTGGACAAGTCCTAACTACTACTCATCACTTCACTCTCAAAGCAAAAAAAAAAAACTACTGCTTGCCATTAAACCTGAAATTAATATTTATATCCAAATAGTCACTCACACAAATTTAATTTGTGTTTTCATAGATGAAAAATCTAAAATTTGACCTAGACATTCAAACACTAAACAACTGAGACTGCCTCAGTGACAATGCTAGGAAAACAGCTTCTGTCTATTTGCTCCAAAGTCAGTAATTTACAAGCCACTCAGTTAACAAAGCTAGACCAGTGTTACAAAATGGCAAATCTGTAAGCAAAAAAATCAAACAAATTGCATCACTGCACAGCTCTCAGACAACTAAACTGGATGGAATTACCCAACTGCTTCATCTACTCACAAGTGCTAGTATCACACAACATCCTATGCCCACCTGAAAAATGTTTCTTTATAAATAATAATCTTCACCAGCTGTACTGCTGTAACAGAATGTCGCTCAAAAGACAAATGTTTCTCTGCTACCAAGTCGTTCAGTACTTCTGGGGATGTCGTTTATTGCATCTACATCCCAAATTATGTAATTGTACTACAGTAATGATCAGACAGCTAGATAAGCTCCACTCCAATACCAGTTGAAGTCTCACTTCAAAGACACGTGGCTGTACTCCAGCTCCTGTGCCCTAGGATAACCCCACAGTTGTTTTCTCCCACTCTCCCAAGCCTCTGTTTCTATCTTCTAATACCAGTCTGCTTGTCTAATCCAAGTACAGCTGCTGAATTAATCCTTGTATTACTAGTCACATTCTGAAATTATTCAGTCAATCCAACACATCCTTTTCTCTAAACTTTCTTGTTTCTTTTTCCTGGCTATTGCACTTCCTCTTATCCTTCCCTTCCACGCTCTTTCAAGCTAACTACTCTTTTCTGAGCACTTTTCATTTAACTTTTATCCTGTCAAAATACTAATTTGCCACCATCCTAACTCTCTAAGTAACTCACTATCACATTACATTCTCCTGTCCACACATTCTTCTTACTCTGTGCTTTTTTTTTTCCATATCTTTTGGATGAGACTCTAAACTGAGGCTTCACCTGCCTGAGATGTTGGTAGCTCAGGTGGATGGAAAAGATCCCATTTATTAAAAGAGTAGGGGAGGTTCCCCATTGCCATGGTCAAAGTTCCGCTAGTCAGTAAAGAAACCACCTTAGCTGTCCCCTGAAAAGAAGGCTTTGGACTAGTGGAACTAACCCAGTCACCAAAGGGTAAATAAACAAACAACCTTTCTTCTTTCAATACCTCTTTCTTTGCCATTGTACTCTTAACTATTCTCTACCTTAAGCAGTTGCATGAACCTACTGTTGTCCTTCCTGACCCTCTTCTGCTTCTTTTGTCTAATTTTTATTTACTTATCTTCTCCTCAACTTCTTCATTTGTTATTATTTTCTTCTTCCACTCTAACTCCGTCTAATCCTCAGATTTATCTCATGATCACCTGGTACTGTCTTGTGCAACATCTTAAGCCCCATAATTTTTACAACAGGCACTTGTAAAACTATATATTGTACATTTTGTAACAGTATGAACCAGAACTAATTTTTGTTAGTGCTTAATCAATGTTCAGCCTTTGATTGTACACTTGACTAAAGCTTAAAACTGTTGTACTGATATCTTTCCACATGTATTTGTGTTTAAAGTATTTCTTATATTTGTGTTGAAAAAATATTTTTTCTTTTATGTAATATAAGTGTTATTTTTATTATTGTTATTGTTATTATTATTATTATTATTATTATTATTATTATTATGGAGCTTTTCTCACCGGGTCTCCACTTAAAATGAGCTACTTGTTACCCAGTTGGACTTTCCCAGTAACCAAAAGGGAAATAAATAAAAATGAATAAATAATTAGAAAGACATGCATGTCTAAACAATTTGACTGCAGTCATCAGAAATACTTCCACGGGGGGGTTAGTAAAAATCACACTGCATCAGCTGCAAAAAAAAAAAATGCAATGATGACATTTTTTGCAGGGAAGTCATGACACTCTGCACCTCCACTCCCATTTCTCTAAATATAGTAATGCTTGACATCCTACAAACATGGGAGGTACAGGGACTCAAGCCCTGGACTGTAGGATAAAGCCTGCTTATTTTTTATATATAAGGAAACATGCTGTATTAGATGGGTTCAGTTTTGTTCCCTAAAAAATTAACTTGAAGATGAATTCAAACTTAGAATTTTACAGCAACATTTAACTGTCTCCCATACCACCTTATTGGGTGCTAACACCTCTGAGGTTACTGCACCATATGAAATGGGGAATTTCCCCTGCAGTGACTTAGGTTCATAGGTAAGTACTAGGCTATCTGCCCAAGGGCATTTATAAGTCTAGCCAGAATGTGTTGGCTTTCACAACCCCCTTAGATTATTTCCTTGTGCCTCTGTCCAGCATAGCCATTAGTTCCCTGAGCCTCTGTCCAGCAGAGCCACTGCAATGATCCCTGGGGTAAATTTTCTGTATCCCATCCACCCATCAAGGTTTCTCTTGAAGAGTTTTAGTGAGGGGCTCTGCCTGATGTATATTGGAATCCTGTTCCAAAGCATGGGGAGTCTCTGGGACAGGAATCTATCCCTCCAGCACGTCCTATTTATCATTGTGGTGAGGTTTATATCTCCAGAGCATGTGGCTCTCCGGGATTTGTTTTTTTTTAGGTGGAGCATGTCCATCAATTTAGGGTTGGACATGGCCTTGTATGTCAGGCAGAGATCACCTCTGAGTAAGCAGTATGCAACCGAGTACAGCTGGAGTTTCTTAAGTTGGGCTGCATAGGGCATCTGTTTGAGGTCAGTAATCCTCTTGGTGAGGTAATTTTGTGGTCTTTCCAGCTGTTGCAGGTGTCTTGTAAGGTACATCCCAAATGGGGCATTGTATTCTATGATGGGTCTAATGAGTGATGAGTAGAGAGGCACAATAACCTCTTTTGTTCTAGATGCGAACCCTTTTGTGATTAGGTGGGCCACATAGAAGGATTTTCTAACCACCTTGGCAATATGATTATCAAAGGAGAGATTACTATCTACTTGGGTCCCCAGATCCGTTATTACATTTTCTGTATTTAGGGGACTACCACCTATGTGGTAGTTCATGGGTACTTTGTTTTTTCCAAAGGGGATGACTATGCACTTTTTGGCATTTAGCTTGAAGCCATGATTTTGACACCAGGTATTCGTCTCAGTGAGACCCTTCTGGAGGGTATCTGTATCATCTGGAGAATCAATTATGGCCCCTAGTTTGCAGTCGTCTGTGAACTTGGTCAGCCATATTCCTCCTGTGCTTGCATGTATCTCTGAGAAGTATATTCCGAACAGGAGGGGTCCTAGGGACTGAGCCCTGGGGAACGCCACTTGTAACCGGTTTAGAGTCGGACCAAGAGCCTGCAACTCTCACCGTGTGGGTTCTAGCTGTGAGCCAGTTGGCAATGCATCTCATGACATAGGGGTTTCTGTTCAAGATGGTGAGCTTGTCTATAATACCAGAATGGGGAATGGTGTCAAAAGCCTTTGCAAGGTCTAGGTAGGCTGTCTGGACCTCCTTTCCCTCGTCTGATGCCTTGGTAACTGTCTCAAAGAAGTCCACCAGGTTTAGGAGGCATGATCTGCCCTTAAAGCCAGACTGGAGGTTTGGAGGTTCCCAATGTCTCTGTTAATGAGTTCCATGATGATGCACTCCATAGCCTTACAGACCAGGCTAGTCAGGCTTATAGGGCGATAGTTCACAGGGTCCGTTGTGGCTCCACCTTTGTGGAGTGGGATAACTGTTGCTGTGCGTGCCACTCTGTGGGTATGTAGCCTGTAGAGAGGCTGAGTTTAAACAGTGTGTTAAGCTGGGGGGTTAATTCATTTTTGAGCTCTTGTAAGACGCAGCCTGGGACACCATCCAGTCCCATTGAAGCTGTGTTTTTGGCTTTGGCTAGGGCTGTTTTAACTTGTGTGATGGTGATTGATGAGGCCCTACATTCTTCTGGTGTGGTTATGGGCCCTTTAGGGGGGTGAGAGGGGGGGTGAAGTTTGCACTAAACCTTTCTGCCAGAATGTTGGCAATATCAGTCGGTTCAGTGTATTTTGTGTCATTCTGTACTAACTCAGAGCAGATCTGAGAGTTTCCACTTGGGTTCTTGACATAGCTAAAGAACGCTTTGTGGTTATCTTTGGAGTCCTTGTCAATTTTTCTTTCAAAGCTAGCCTTGGATGATTTAATGAGGGATTGTAGTTTCTTGCCGATACTGATCAGGGATGTCTTTCCTTCTTGGGATTTTACTCTTTTCTGTACTAGTCTCCTTCTATTGTATAGCTTGTTTATGGCAGGGGTCCACCAGACTGGTTTCCTTTTCTTGGAGGAGTGAGTCTTGACTTTACTTGGGATAGCACGATTCATGCATAGAGTGCCTTTGTAAAGGTTTCAGCAGCTTGGACAGCATTGTCCTTTAGCATGGGGGCTATGAACCTTTCCACCTCGGTCTTAAGTAACGTGACATTTGCTTTTGAAAAGTTTTTCATGGTGGTTTCCTTGATTGGGGGTGGGGTGGAATGTGGATGTCCAGAGTGATTAGTCTATGGTCTTATCTAACCAGCGAGAGGTTGACCTCTGGTGTGGAACACCGGTTGCCCATGTTGGTGATGACTAGGTCCAATATGTTGTTCCCTCTGGTGGGGGTGTTGACCAGTTGATCCAGGGCGTTCAAGTTTATAAATTCTAGGAAGCATTGGGCAAGGGAGTTAGTACTTGAGTAGTTCACCCAGTTTATGTTTGGGTAATTGAAATCACCCAGTATTAGGGTGTTTGGTAGGACCTTCCTATTTCCCAGTGTCTCTAAAAATGCGGAATGGGGGTCCTGGGTCATGGTGGGTGATCTGTAGCAAGCTACAATTTGGATTGCAGTTTTGCCCATTGTTAGTTGCACATAGATGATCTCTGATGCGTTGTGCTGTGCCACTAACCTGGAGGTGTGGGTATCCTTGATGAATATGGATACACCCCTGCCTTTTGTGTTTCGATCCTGGTTCTGTGGCCGAAAAGTATAGTATGAGTTATTGCCTGGTAGTGGTGGGGTGCTCTCAGGAGCCTTAAACCAGGTTTCTGTTACTGCACAGATGTCGATGTTCTCCATACTGAGGAGTGCCTTGAGTGTGTGCATTTTGAGGTTTAGAATTCTGGCGTTGAGTAGCATTAACCTCAGTTTTTGGTTACTTGTGCTATTTACAGTGGTGGGTTTGTCTTTTGAGCCTTGCCTAAAAAAGGCACTATGGGGGCGGCAAGAGCCTTGGCCAGTATTCAAAAGCCTAAGGGTGACAGGTGCAAGCCATATCTTGCAAAGTAATGTGGCTTGTCGAGCATGTCATCCCAGGCGGACAGATACTGGATCCTCTTTGAATGACACCAGAAACTTAGCCAGTTGTTGAAATTGATCATTTTTTTCTTTATACTGTGGTATCATTCTTGGTGAGGGCAGGATGCTACTCAGGGTCAGGGTCATAACGATCAGAGAGCTCTTCCATGTCTCTTTTCATGTAGTCCAGAGAGGTACATCTCAGGTCATTCACACCAACATAGACAATGACAGAGTCGTATTTGTACTTGTTCTGGAGTGACCTGAGTGCTTGTGTTATGTGGCGGATCCTGGCACCCGACAGGCAGCTAACTGTAACTTTCTCCTTGTCCAGCCTAGTTAGTGGGACATCAGTATGCCTGACTATAGAGTTGCCTATTACTAGCGTGTTGGGTATGTTATTTCGCCTTAAGGGCTGTGATTGCATGGCACACTGATTATGTGAAGTATGTGTTTCATGGTTGATGATGGGGTGTGGAGGTTGCTAGTATGTCTCTGTTGCTTTTGCAGATTTTTATTTAGAGCCTCCGAGTATGTTTTCTTGTATTTATGTGTATTATTTGCCGGTGTTGGTTTATTAGGTCTAAGTGAGACTGGTAGTGTGTTGCAAGTATTACCCTTCTCCTCTTGACTGTCAGTTCCAGTCATGGGTAGAGAGAGCTTTGCCTCTAGTTTGGCTATATAATTGCATCTCTTGCATATATTAGTGTTTGGTGATAGGAGGAGAGGGTTGTCTATGTACATGAGGCAGTTGTAACATTGCCTCAAAATGCCCAGATTCACCAGTTGGACTGGAGAGTACACCGGAAACTGCCCTTTGGACATGCCTGAATAGGTAGAGTAAGCTGTTTTTCTGATTGGCTGGTGGGGACGAATAGAGAGCCTTGTCCTTCTGGACAGTATGGGGTGGTCTAGTGTTAGGGTTAATTAGTGCTTGCTATGAGTTTTTAGCAAGTGCTTGGCTGGGAAATGAATGGTTTGAGTGCTAAAGTTGAAGATTTGTCTAGTTCCAAGGGAAAAATTGAAGAGTAGACTACGTGGAGCAGAATTAGCTTAAGACAGCAAGAAAAACAGAAAAATGATACATAATCACTCCAAGTCTCTCTTTTGTCTCTCTCTGCTGCTGTAGAGTGTACAGGAAACCTGAAAGGCACCTGCTGAGTGGAATACAGGCGCATAAATCATGCAAATGCGTTTTTTATAGCAGGGAGGTGAAAGAGATAGAAATTAGCCCAAAATGGCCAAGAAACTACTAACTTCTGGGCTGAAACCACTCCTCCAGGGACAGATAGGCTGCTCAAAGCTCCCCTCTCTCACAGGTGAACAGAGAAACTTCCTTCTATCCAAGTAAAGTATGGGCAACACAGAAACTTGTAACACAGCCCTGGATTCAGCAATAACCTGAAAACTGGACTATACTAGTTCAGAAGGCGGGAAATAAGTTTTTTTTGTTTTGTTTTGTTTTCAGAAAATAGAGCAGATACAATCAAAACAACACTTTAAATGCACAGAAAAGGCTATCACACTTTAGTGTGTAGCCTAGAACAGTTAAACAGATTATTTAAACACAAAAATGACTTAATTCAAGTGCATGAAGTAAATAAGTACAATATGTAGCAATAACAAACTTTTTAAATCACAGAAATGCTAAAAAAGGCGGAATTAGTTTAAGACAGCAAGAAAAGCAGAAAAATGATAATCACTCCAAAGTCTCTCTTTTGTCTCTCTGCTGCTGTAGACTCTGCAGGACACCTGGAAGGCAACTGCTGAGTGGAATACAAGCGCAAAAACCACGCAAATGCAGTTTTTATACCAGGGAAGTGAAAGAGGTAGAAATTAGCCCAAAATGACCAATAAACTACTAACTTCTGGGCTGAAACCACTCCTTCAGGGACAGATAGTCTGCTCAAAGCTCCCCTCTCTCACAGGTGAACAGAGAAACTTCCTTCTATCCAAGTAAGGTATGGGCAACACAGAAACTTGTAACACAGCCCTGGATTCAGCAATAACCTGAAAACTGGACTATACTAGATGTTCATCGTGTTTCACTGTTGCAGTCATGACTGTAGGGTTCTCCCCTGCCGGCAGGCAGCCCCAGGTCAGCCAGAATCCCAAAGTCTGGGTCCGGCGTCGGCTGTTCAACCATGCTCCCTGACGTCAGAGCGCCAGGAGTACAAAGCTGACAGCCGACGCCATCTTCTTCAGTCTTTCTTGCCGTGCGGTGATAGCAGTTCGCATTTGCCGGTCGGCGGACTCCTGATGAAATTTTACTGATATACTTCGGTCCGAAGACTTTCTTCTCCACTCAAAGCTAAGTACCCCGTTGGGGAAACTTTTTTCTTGCTCCACTCCGATGTCAGAAAAAGTTAATAATTGTATTTCTTGTGGGAAGCAAATACCTCATAAGGATTTTCATTCTTACTGTATTCCTTGCTTGGGCCCTGACCACGACGTAGATAGTTGTCGGTTTTGTGCTAGATTCAATCAACGTACAATTAAACGAAGGTACGATTTTGCTTTTCATTACTTCGGTAGGCGCTTTAACTACAAAATGTCGTCAGATACGGTCCCGGCTACCGGAGTTCATAAACGTCGCAAGGATAAAGACAGGCCTCCGAGGTCCAAATCTGATGATAGCGCACAAGTGGAGCCAGCTTCAGGTTCGGCCGTCGTCAGTGAGGCGCTTTTGCAGCCCCTGTCCTCGGCCATTTCAGAACCGACGGCCGAAACGGATTCTCATGAGGAGCCAACCAGGCCTTTAAATATCTCTGTTGCAGGACCTTCGGACAGTGCTCCTTCGGATGGGTCCGGAGCCGCTGTGCAGGTACTGGCTTACGAAGGGGTTTTCAGGCCTACTCAGCTACTAATAAAGGCAAAGCCAAAGACGAAGGCAAAGACTCCTTCAAAATCAAAGACTTCTACACAGGCTTCTTCTGAACCAGCTCCCAAGTCACAGAAACAGTTACTTAAGATGGCGGAGGATTTACTTACTATGATTAGGGGTTCTCATCCCCCTCCAGACAAAAGGCCAAGACAGGATGTTTATCATGATTCCTCTGATCAGGCTTCTGTTTCCTCAGTTTCTTCTTCTGATCAGGATTATTCTTTTCCTCCTTATGAGGATTCTGATGCTGAAGAATCCATTCCTTCAGCTTCTCCCCCTGAGGATTTCTCCTTTGGGGAAACTTTGCATGAAATGAGGGAACATTTCCACTGGGAAGGACAGGAGTATTCGAAATCCAAGAAAAGGCTGAAGGAATTTCTTCTTCTTCCCCAGCATAGACCCTTGGCTATTCCTCCTGTTTTGGATATTGTGGATGATGCCTTTTCGGAGGCTAACTTAACCCCTGACTCTTTTCCTCCTGCTGCTGTGAAGCCTTATAGATATTACAGGGTTCCTGATTCCCATCGGTTTTTATACAAGAACCCTACTGCTGACCCTGAAACCATTTCTCAGGATCCTAAGGGAGCTAAGGCCGCTTCTGCCAAAAATCCTATTCCTACTGAAAAGGATTCTCGATCCTTAGAAAGATGGGGCAAAAAGGTGTACACTTCTGCTACTTTGTCCATTGGGGCTTTAAACTGTCAGTTTCATATGTTTAAATACCAGCAATTTCTATTGTCTGTCTTAAAACAAAAGCTTACTTCCATTTCTGCCTGTGCAGAGGATAAGGAATCACATGCTTTATTGCATGCCACTGGACAGGTTGGAAAGCATGGTTTACACTGTGGATTTGATGCCTTGGAGGCTTCTTGTAGGGCTGCGGCCTCTGGCACAGTCATTAGGAGGCATGCATGGCTAAAGGAACAGAATTTACCTGAACAGGTAAAGGCAAAATTATTGGATGCTCCTGTTCAACCTAATGTTTTGTTTGGATCGAAAGCTGTAGAGGTGATTAAAAAGATGGAGGATAAGGCGAAATCAATGCAAACAGTTAAAGATTTCTTACAAGTACAGCCTCCTAGATTTAGCAGGAATTGGCCTTCAAAAAATTGGTCCTTTCGCACTTCAGACAGTCCTCAGAGGGGTAGATACAGACGTTCCAGAGGGAGGCCTCAATCACAAGCTGCTTATAGACCAGGACAGTGGACTGCTTCCACCCCTAGGGGAGGAGAGGACAGGTCACAATCTCAAAGGAAACAAACTCAATGACTCCCTCTGTGGGGCTACAGGAACTTCTTAAAATAAAAGAGCACAACGTTGCGAGTCCACAATACTGTTTTAATATTAAAAATAATAAACCAAAGTTGTTAAGCGCTTTCATCAACTAGTATGACTTCTTCAGAACAAATTACCATTGAAAATTTTCACATTTAAATACATGTTGCTGGTTAGTCATTGGTTCTAATCCAACCAATTCCATCAATGAAAAATCACAACTCCTGAATATGTAAACACCAGTTAATTAAAATAGAATAAAATTGTTTTACTCAATAATGAATATAAAAAATCAAATATTCTCAAGACATAAATAATATAAAATACTAGTCCATTACATGAACTCATCATAACAAAAAAGTATGTATAAATATATTCACAAATATGTTTACAGATGTCTTTGATATTGCTAAACTGAGTCTGCCTTTTCCTTGAGAATTGGCATTATAGTGATATGCTCATTGAGCCCTGGTGGATAATCAGCAGCTAGCCTTAATTGCCACAATAGCTCCTTTTTATACAATACATTTTGCCAATCCCCACCCCTTGCTTCCACTGTTACAAATTCAAGTATACCAAACTTAAACCATGTAAACTTGGTACATAAAATACTGTGTTTATGTAATGCATTAGTATCTTTGTTGTTTTTAATATCATAAAGATGTTCATATATTCTAGTTTTGAACATTCTCTCTGTCTTCCCTATATAAAAGGAAGAACAGGTGTTGCACCTTGCTATATAAACTAATTTGCTGGAGCAACAATTGCCACTTTTTAAAAAAAACATGACTTTTGTTTTTATTATCAAGAGAAATAGAAGTATCTTGTAATATATAAGGACAATAGGAGCACCTGCCACAAGGTTTGCTTCCACATCTTTTACCCTGTTTATTGTTGGAAACAAAACCTGCCTCTAACAAGGGCTTCATGTTAGGTCCTACCTTTGTAGAAAATATGGGTTTATCACCCAATATACGGAATATCTCAGTATTTGTTTTAAAGATATTCCAATTTTTTGTCAGGATTCCTTTAATCTGAGAATACAAAGGACTATATTGCACTACACAAGCTTGTTGGAAGTTAGGTGTATCCTGAACTATCATAGCAGTAGATTTGTTATCAGATCCATCTCCACCAGTGCCTAATAAGGGTATATAAATGTTACCCCATTTATTAAGTACATCCATAAGTATAGGATCAATGAAGTGTTCTGGATACCCTCTTTCTAAAAACATATCCCTTAGATTTTTAAACTCTGTTATAACATCATTTTTATCAGTTGTCATCCTAGCTATTCTTATAGCCTGTCCCTTTATAATACTTTTTTTCTGATGAATAGGATGGTGACTAGTATAATGCAAATAATTGTTACAAAATGTGTTTTTACTGTAGATTTTGGAGATGAAACCATCCTGGCCTTTAATGATCTTAGTATCCAGGAAATTAATTTCTTGTTTATCAAACTGATAGGTGAACTTTAAATATTCTGTAGTTTGATTCAAATACTGAACAAACTCAATTATTTGTTCTTGACATCCTTTCCATAAAATAAAAATATCATCCAAAAATCTGCCGTAATATATAACATTGGCGGAAAATAATTCATTTTGAAAAACATATTTATGTTCCCAACCCAGGAGAACTAAATGTGCATACAAGGGAGCACAGGCTGCACCCATAGCAACCCCTTTGAGCTGTTGAAAATATTCTCCTTCAAAAAATATGTAATTATTTTCTAATATAACATTCATTAGTTCACATATAAGTAATACTTCATCTGGGGTCAAAGATGAATAAGTGAAAAGTACATCCTCAAACAAACATAAACCTTCTGCTTTAGGAATACAAGAAAAAAGGTCCTGCACATCTATAGTAAGAAAGAAAATGTGAACTGACCATAATTCTTTGTTAATTTGTCCTAAAAAATCCCATGAGTCCTTTAATAAGTGGGAGAATTTGTTCATAATATGCTTCAGTTTTTTATCCACATATACTGCTATATTATGCGTTTTGGAACCTGCAGCTGCTACAATAGGTCTAAACGGTGGCTTTTTTAGGTTCTTGTGTATCTTAGGTATTCCAAAAATCACTGGAATCTTGGGATATTTATTCAGTAGAAAATCATAGTCATCCTTAGATATTCCCTGGTCCATTAAATATTCATATAGATAACTATCTAGTCTACGATATGAAATATGTATTTCATTTTTGGAACACAAAGAATAATTGTCTGCTTCAAATAGTATATTTTGCATATCATTGGTATAATCTTCTGAACTATATAAGACAACCCCACCTCCTTTGTCAAGATACTTCTATTTCTCTTGATAATAAAAACAAAAGTCATGTTTTTTTAAAAAGTGGCAATTGTTGCTCCAACAAATTAGTTTATATAGCTAGGTGCAACACCTGTTCTTCCTTTTATGTAGGGAAGACAGAGAGAATGGTAAAAACTAGAATATATGAACATCTTTATGATATTAAAAACAACAAAGATACTAATGCATTATACAAACACAGTATTTTATGTACCAAGTTTACATGTTTTAAGTTTGGTATACTTGAATTTGTAACAGTGGAAGCAAGGGGTGGGGATTGGCAAAATGTATTGTATAAAAAGGAGCTATTGTGGCAATTAAGGCTAGCTGCTGATTATCCACTAGGCTCAATGAGCATATCACTATAATGCCAATTCTCAAGGAAAAGGCAGACTCAGTTTAGCAATATCAAAGACATCTGTAAACATATTTGTGAATATATTTATACATACTTTTTTGTTATGATGAGTTCATGTAATGGACTAGTATTTTATATTATTTATGTCTTGAGAATATTTGATTTTTTATATTCATTATTGAGTAAAACAATTTTATTCTTTTTTAATTAACTGGTGTTTACATATTCAGGAGTTGTGATTTTTCATTGATGGAATTGGTTGGATTAGAACCAATGACTAACCAGCAACATGTATTTAAATGTGAAAATTTTCAATGGTAATTTCTTCTGAAGAAGTCATACTAGTTGATGAAAGCGCTTAACAACTTTGGTTTATTATTTTTAATATTAAAACAGTATTGTGGACTCGCAACGTTGTGCTCTTTTATTTTATCTGGTTTTCTCTTTGGGCAGTTGTAGCACCATTTCTTTGGACTTTGTTTGGTTTTGGTGGTGCTTGTTGCTATGGGGTCCCCAGAATCGTTTAGTCTTTCTCCCATTTTGGACTCTGGCCAGTCTGACATTATATCCTTGAAGAAGGATGTTGCAGAGCTGAAGGGAGAACTAACTAGGCTCATAGAATTATTTACGCAGCCTAGTAAAAAAGATTCGGATTGTTTTTCTATTTCGGATGGCTCTAAAAGGGGCGATAAATCTGTTGCTGGTGATATACTTGGCTCTGCTGTTCATATCTCCTCTTGCCGCTTTAAGAAATTGGATGACGTCATAACGGCGGCGCAAATCCACAATGGCGATGAAGGAAGGCATTCTCCATGTAACGCCAACAGTTTTGTTGAAGTATGTGATATGCAGGGGCCTGCTTGACAAAAAAACTGTTTTAAAAGCAATTGTGTGGTCCAGTTTGAAGGAGACATTGAATCTGCCTCTGTTGGTTTTTCTAATGCGAAACAAATACGATGTCAAGAAGGTTTACCTGCAGGTACTGTCTATACCAAACAAAATGGCAAATTTATAAACAGTAATAATTCTTGTACAAGCAGCAGGGTGACTGAGAGAAGAGAACATTTGAATACTACTAATAAGTGTGAATCTTGTGCTTGTAAAGAAACTGTATTTTCTAAAAACAATAATGAACATTTTGGTAATTTGCTTCAAAAACATTTTACTTTTGCTGGTACCAGCCCCAAACGGAACAATGGAACACTGGTTAACAGGGAAACTGGACAGCATAATTTTGAATCATTAAGAGACCTGATTTATGCTTTTGAGAGGAAATTGTTCAAGATTAAAATGTGTCATATGGAAGTGTGTTATTTAAATGAATGCATCAAAAGACAAATAGTTCCACAGGGACTAATAGTCTTTAAATTTCCTTATGGAATTTATTATGACACTGACACTGTTAAGATATTTATTGATATGTTTAACAAATGGGGTTTGGAATTATTAGGTAAAACTGTCTCCTTTTATGAGGCTATGGAAACAAGGCTTTGTGATGAAGTGAATGTATTAAATGAAAAAATCATCACTGATTTATTATTTGCACAATATGAGAATTTGTATTATAAAATCATTAGCAGGGTGGATCAAAAATGTGATAATATTTTCAAGAAAAAAGCTAAGAAGTTAGATAGAGATGTTAGACAGTATAAACTGCACAAGGTATATCCCACTGATAAATTAGTTTTTCATGAAAGAGAATATGAAAATGCACCAAATGAAAAGGGCGAGAGGACCAAACCTAACTCTAACTTTAATTTTGAACTACATAGTGAAAATTTCAGGGAAGTTGAGTCGGACTATCCAGTTGACTTTTAGGATTTTCCGCTTCCCAGACGCTCAGAGAGAATAGCGAATCGCAGACAGGGGATGTACAAAACCTACAGCAGGGCAACACAGCAGAACCACGGGTATACCAAGTGGTAGATCCTGCAGTTCAAATACAATGTATAGATAATATCCAATACAGTTTAAATGGCTTTAATATATACAACTATTCTGAGGTTCTTGTTACCAAAGAACTCTTCTCTTTATTCACCAAAGGATTTAAATTTGTTCCAACCAAAGTACCTGATATAGCTAAGGTAATGGTTGACTTACAGCTATATCTAAGGAAATTAAATCTGAATATTATGTTTTCGGGCAAACCCTCTAGAGTAGAATCGAAAGATATTCTTAAGAGAAGTAGTACATTCAATCTTCCATTGCATCCGTTAGTTACTGCTTATGAAAAATTAGTTAAAGATGATTTATATAAAGTATGGGGAGAGAAAAGAAGATTATTTACTAACTTAAATCATGAAGAAAGGAACCTCTTAAAGACCTTAAAGGAAGACAAGGGTATAAGAATTATGACACCTGGCAAAGGAGGTGGGGTTGTCTTATATAGTTCAGAAGATTATACCAATGATATGCAAAATATACTATTTGAAGCAGACAATTATTCTTTGTGTTCCAAAAATGAAATACATATTTCATATCGTAGACTAGATAGTTATCTATATGAATATTTAATGGACCAGAGAATATCTAAGGATGACTATGATTTTCTACTGAATAAATATCCCAAGATGCCAGTGATTTTTGGAATACCTAAGATACACAAGAACCTAAAAAAGCCACCGTTTAGACCTATCGTAGCAACTGCAGGTTCCAAAACGCATAATATAGCAGTATATGTGGATAAAAAAACTGAAGCATATTATGAACAAATTCCCCCACTTATTAAAGGACTCATGGGATTTTTTAGGACAAATTAACAAAGAAGTATGGTCAGTTCACATTTTCTTTCTTACTATATATGTGCAGGACCTTTTTTCTTGTATTCCTAAAACAGAAGGTTTATGTTTGTTTGAGGATGTACTTTTCACTTATTCATCTTTGACCCCAGATAAAGTATTACTTATATGTGAACTAATGAATGTTATATTAGAAAATAATTACATATTTTTTGAAGGAGAATATTTTCAACAGCTCAAAGGGGTTGCTATGGGTGCAGCCTGTGCTCCCTTGTATGCAAATTTAATTCTCCTGGGTTGGGAACATAAATATGTTTTTCAAAATGAATTATTTTCCACCAATGTTATATATTACGGCAGATTTTTGGATGATATTTTTATTTTATGGAAAGGATGTCAAGAACAAATAATTGAGTTTGTTCAGTATTTGAATCAAACTAAAGAATATTTAAAGTTCACCTATCAGTTTGATAAACAAGAAATTAATTTCCTGGATACTAAGATCATTAAAGGCCAGGATGGTTTCATCTCCAAAATCTACAGTAAAAACACATTTTGTAACAATTATTTGCATTATACTAGTCACCATCCTATTCATCAGAAAAAAAGTATTATAAAAGGACAGGCTATAAGAATAGCTAGGATGACAACTGATAAAAATGATGTTATAACAGAGTTTAAAAATCTAAGGGATATGTTTTTAGAAAGAGGGTATCCAGAACACTTCATTGATCCTATACTTATGGATGTACTTAATAAATGGGGTAACATTTATATACCTTATTAGGCACTGGTGGAGATGGATCTGATAACAAATCTACTGCTATGATAGTTCAGGATACACCTAACTTCCAACAAGCTTGTGTAGTGCAATATAGTCCCTTGTATTCTCAGATTAAAGGAATCCTGGCAAAAAATTGGAATATCTTTAAAACAAATACTGAGATATTCCGTATATTGGGTGATAAACCCATATTTTCTACAAAGGTAGGACCTAACCTGCCTCTAACAAGGACTTCATGTTTTGTTTCCAACAATAACCAGGGTAAAAGATGTGGAAGTAAACCTTGTGGCAGGTGTTCCTATTTTCCTTATATATTACAAGATACTTCTATTTCTCTTGATAATAAAAACAAAAGTCATGTTTTTTTAAAAAGTGGCAATTGTTGCTCCAGCAAATTAGTTTATATAGCTAGGTGCAACACCTGTTCTTCCTTTTATATAGGGAAGACAGAGAGAATGTTCAAAACTAGAATATATGAACATCTTTATGATATTAAAAACAACAAAGATACTAATGCATTATATAAACACAGTATTTTATGTACCAAGTTTACATGTTTCAAGTTTGGTATACTTGAATTTGTAACAGTGGAAGCAAGGGGTGGGGATTGGCAAAATGTATTGTATAAAAAGGAGCTATTGTGGCAATTAAGGCTAGCTGCTGATCATCCACCAGGGCTCAGTGAGCATATCCCTATAATACCAATTCTCAAGGAAAAGGCAGACTCAGTTTAGCAATATCAAAGACATCTGTAAACATATTTGTGAATATATTTATACATACTTTTTTGTTATGATGAGTTCATGTAATGGACTAGTATTTTATATTATTTATGTCTTGAGAATATTTGATTTTTTATAGTCATTATTGAGTAAAACAATTTTATTCTATTTTAATTAACTGGTGTTTACATATTCAGGAGTTGTGAATTTTCATTGATGGAATTGGTTGGATTAGAACCAATGACTAACCAGCAACATGTATTTAAATGTGAAAATTTTCAATGGTAATTTGTTCTGAAGAAGTCATACTAGTTGATGAAAGCGCTTAACAACTTTGGTTTATTATTTTTAATATTAAAACAGTATTGTGGACTCGCAACGTTGTGCTCTTTTATTTTATCTGGTTTTCTCTTTGAGCACTTGTAGCACCATTTCTTTGGACTCTACAGGAACTTCTTGCCTGGAAGTCCCCCTCGGAGGAAAACTCTCTCTTTTTTTTATCAAAATTGGACTCAAATAACCCAAGACAAATGGGTTTTGAATGTGGTTTTACGAGGTTACAAATTCCATTTTCATACCTTGCCAAGGCCAAGCGGATGGCCAGACCTTCCAAAACATCAGTGGACGGAGGCCTTAAACCAGGTGGAAGCTCTTTTGGCTATGAATGCCATAGAACTGGTTCCTCTTTCAGAGATGGGAAAAGGGTTTTATTCAAGGCTTTTTCTAGTCCCAAGGAAGCAAAACTCATGGAGACCCATTCTGGATCTGTCTGTCTTGAACACCTTTCTAGAGATTCCAAAATTCAAGTTGCTTACTCTACAGCAGCTGCTTCCAGTGCTGTCCAAAAATGCATGGATGGTAACTTTGGATTTAAAGGAGGCATATTTACACATTCCCATCAGGCAGGATTGCAGAAAATACCTCAGGTTCAAAGCCGGATCGAGGCACTTTCAATTCTCTGCGCTGCCTTTGGATTATCTACTGCGCCCAGGGTCTTCACCAAATGCCTGGCTCCAGTAGTGGCTTACTGCAGACTCAAGGAAATTCTAATTTACCCTTATCTGGATGATTGAATAATTCAGGCAGACAGCAAGGATGTCTTACTTCAGCATCTAAAATTTGTACAGAACCTCCTCAAGTTCCTGGGATTCTCTGTAAACATAAAAAGTCAAATTTGACACCATCGCAACAGATAACTTTTCTGGGTGCACTTCTAAACACCACTACCCAGATGGCATTTCTGACATCCGAAAAACAGTTACAGCTGGCTTCAACTTTCAGAACTTTGGCAACTTTAACTCATCTATCTGCAAGGAAATTCCTGCAGGCTTTGGGTTACATGGCCTCCTGCATCCTTCTCGTACCATATGCAAGACTACACATGAGGAAAATACAGTGGTACCTAAAAAGTGTATGGTCTCAGCATTGCCACAGTTTAGACATACTGATCCCCATTCTTCCTTGCCTTCAAAAGGAATTTCTTTGGTGGTCCAGGGCATGTGCTCTAAACAAAGGGAAGCCCTTCCGTCTGCCTCCTGCCTCTCAAATTCTAACCACGGATGCCTCGGATTATGCTTAGGGAGCCCATTTTCAGGGCAGTTGTTTGCAGGGCCTTTGGACAAAGGATCAGAAGCACCTGCATATCAATTTAAAGGAAATGTTAGCCGTTCAGAAAGCTCTATTGGCCTTCAGGAATCTTTTACAACCAGGACAACTGTTAATACGGACAGACAACACCACAGTTATGTGGTACATAAACAAGCAAGGGGGATCCCATTCCTACCCCATTTGCAGACTAGCCATGGATCTATGGGACACAGCTTTATCTTGCAATCTGGATCTTCAAGCTCAGTTTCTACCAGGGAAACTAAACTTCCTGGCAGACAGTCTGAGCAGACATCTTTCGGATCCACACGAGTGGATGCTGGACACCAAAATATTCAAGATGATAACAGCAGTCTGGGGATGTCCTCACATAGACCTCTTTGCATCCCATCTCAATCATCAGCTACAGACTTTTTGCACCAGGATTTTCCACACAGAAGCTTGGAGAGTGGACGCCCTGTCATTCAGTTGGAGGAACCTCTCGGGATATGCCTTTCCGCCTCTCCCTCTTCTTCCACGGGTTTTATTGAAGATAAAACAGGACAAACCCAAGATGATCATTTTGCTGGCTCCAAATTGGCCTCGGCAGTTTTGGTATCCAACTCTAAAAAACCTATGTCTGGAGCCCCTTTGGGTCTTACCTCAGTCTCCGAACCTTCTGTCTCAACATCAGGGTCAGGTTCTACACTCTCATGTCAGAACTCTCAGCCTGGCGGCCTGGTTAATCCAGGGCCTTTGATTTCTTCTTTACTGCCCAAGCAGGTTATGGATGTCATTTTGGAAGCCAGACGTCCTAGCACTAGAAAATCTTATGCAGGAAAATGGAAAAGATTTTGTTCCTGGATGCAAGCTCAGGATTCTGATCCTCTTCTTCCCAACATTTCTTTAATTTTACTTTACTTGACAGATCTCTTAAATAAGGGTCTCTCTTTCTCTTCCATTAAAATACATGCCTCTGCTATTTCTGCTCATTATAATACAGACCCTCCCATCTTTTCCCACCAGCTCATGCGACAGTTTCTTAGAGGAGCTAAGAACTTAAGACCTCCTAGATCTCCTCCTATTCCTGCTTGGGATCTCAACTATGTTTTGGAAAAACTAACTTTGCCTCCTTTTGAGCCTGCTGCTTCTTCGGACATCAAGTTTTTATCTTGGAAGACAGCTATCCTGTTAGCCCTAACCTCTGCCAGGAAAGTTTCAGAGTTACAAGCTCTAATGGCTGTGGAACCTTATATTATTTTTCATCAAGACAGGGTATCTTTGAGGACTAATCCTACCTTCATGCCTAAGGTGGTTTCCAAAGTGGCTTTAAATCAAACTATACACTTGCCAACTTTTTTCCCCACTCCTCAAAATAAAGGGGAAAGGATCTTACATTCCTTGGATGTACACAGACAGCTACGTTTTTGCCTGAACAGAACTAAGGACATCAGAAAATCAGAACAATTGTTTGTTTCTTATGCTTCCAGTTCCCAAGGTAAAGCCATTTCAAAACAGACCATTTCTAAATGGATTGCTCATGGAATCAGATTTTGTTATTCTCACCATGGAAAGCAAATCCCAGGGAGTATACGGACTCATTCCACCAGAGCTGCTGCCACTTCTGCGGCCTTCCTCAGGGGAGTTCCTACCAAAGACATTTTGGAAGCTGCAACTTGGAGTTCAGTGCATACTTTTTCAAAGCACTACAATCTTCCTCTCTACTCTAAGTCAAGGGCAGGCTTTGCCTCTGCAGTCTTGCAGGGCCTTTTAGCCGCCCCTTCCACTTTATGACCACCTCCCTTTCTTTCAGCTTTGGGATTCTACCCTACAGTCATGACTGCAACAGTGAAACACGATGAACATAGTACAGTTGTGTACACCTACCATAAATGTAGATGTTCGAGTGTCTTCACTGTTGCAGTCTGGGTTTCTCTCTCTCCTGTCCACTCTTATTTTTACCTTTGTGTATTTCCTTTTTTCACCATTCTTTTGAGGTGTATTTGCAAAGGTTATGGGACCTTTTTCATTTTGGGACTCCTGACATCTGGGGCAAGAAAAACTGAAGAAGATGGCGTCGGCTGTCAGCTTTGTACTCCTGGCGCTCTGACATCAGGGAGCATGGTTGAACAGCCGACGCCGGACCCAGACTTTGGAATTCTGGCCGTCCTGGGGCTGCCTGCCGGCAGGGGAGAACCCTACAGTCATGACTGCAACAGTGAAGACACTCGAACATCTACATTTATGGTAGGTGTACACAACTGTACTTTCAGAAAGGTGGGAAACAAGTATTTTTTTTTTTGTGTTTTGTTTTTTTTTCCAGAAAATAGAGCAGATACAATCAAAACAACCTTTACCTAATTAACCAGTTAAAAAGCTCAAAACTGAGCCCTGTTCCGGCAGTCTCCAATCAGACAAATTCTAACTGCACACTTCTGCCACTAGGGTGCAGAGAAACCTTCTCCAAAAAAGACGGTCTGGATCAGTGCACATGTTATACAAACAAAGCTAGATCCAGCAGGCCTGAATCTAGTCTATGCTACAGCAAACAAGGTGTACCGATTTCAGAAAGAAACAGTTCAAGTAAGCATGCGCAATAAGCCTTTAACCAGAAATTCCCAGCTCAGAAGGGCAGAATCTAGCCTCTCCTCTCACAAGAGTGCAGACCACAAACCATCTTAATGTAAAATAACTGCCTGAAGCCCAGGTGCTTAAACCAAAAGCCTTAGAAAAACAGTTACAATTTAATCAGGCTACTAACAAGCAGTAATAAAGGCAGCAGAATAAATTCAATTGAGTACTTTTAAGAAGAGGCAAAAGCAAAATAAGGTAATAAAGTAGGAAGAAACACAAATACAGTAAAGCAGATGAAGTGCAATTTTTTTTTTTTTTTTTTTTTTTTTTTTGTGGAGTCGGAGGGAACAGAGCAGATTAAGATACTATAAGGGATGCCCTTCCCAAGGGCTCTCTCTGTACACAGCAGAGGAGATGGGACTGGTAGGAGTATCTGAAATCAAAATATGATCTCACTGTACTCAATTGGTTGAGCAAATGAGATGGGTCCAGGAGGAGTGTCCAAAAACAGATTTACAGCAGGGGCGGGCAATTCCAAAGCCACCAAGATTAACACCACAACAGGAAACAGGGAAGGGGGGATGGGGAACTAACTGCAGATAGACAGAAACACAATATTTAATGACTCAAATCTTAAATAAGTGCAGAGAAAAGTATACTTAAATCAGTTTGTGTCCAGTTGTTATATGCAGACAAGTCTCAGTAGCCAACAACTCCGAAGAAAATGATTACTAGAAATGTAACCAACACAGATTTTAATGCAAGCAGAACCCCCCAGGCTACCACTAACACTTGCGCAGGAATTCCAAAGCAGTCTAACAACTTTCAATGAGCCCAGATGGCTACACTTTTTCACACTTCAGGCAACTAACTGCAGATAGACAGAGACACAATATTTAATGACTCAAATCTTAAATAAGTGCAGAGAAAAGTATACTTAAATCAGCTTGCGTCCAGTTGATATATGCAGACAAGTCTCAGTAACCAACAACTCCAAAGAAAATGATTTTTGAAATGAGTCCAGTTTTGTTTTCAGTGATGTTGGCACTCATAGAGTTCAAAGGCAATGTATTTTACTGTTCATAATAAGTCCTAAGACCAAGTTCAGCCAACAGTGTTATGTATTTGCTGACTAGAACTCTAGCTGCAGATGTTTTCTAATAACTAGTAAATCTGGGTTGTATGATAAAATGTGAGAGTCCATGAATGCCTCCTTAAAGAACACATCTTAATAAACAATGCATTTGCTTACAAAAATTACATAAAAGTACGTTATGATTAGGGTTGGGAGGGTGGCCTAATGGTTAAGGTTTTTGCCTTACAAACACATGATACAGGGTTTGAATCTCACAGGGGATAACTGGCTAGGCTTAAAATGGCTCACAAGAGCAGTTAGCCTAGTACTAACCTATGAACCTATATATGGCACTCCCTGCTTAGTACAATTAGCTCTATGGTTGCATATTCTTGGGCATAGTGACATACACCCCTTGCAGCTAACTTAAGACACACAATTATCATCTCCTTCCATACATGGAGCCACAAATGACAACTATTTTTCCATCAGTTTTAAACATAGAAATAAGTTTTTTCTCACTTTAGTGAAAGAAACTTTCAACTGAAAAACTTCTTTTTGAAAAGTTTAATTTGTCAAAGCAATATTCATAGACATTATCTTCAATGAATTAACAGTATAAAACCTGAATAGCCGCACGTACAATTATAGTGTATGACTACAGAAGTATACTACATTAAGCTATAAAACATAACTATTCAAAAAAGTCAGGATGCATGTGTTAATGTTGCAGAGGTATAAAAACTACACTGTTATGATATTATACAGTAAGACACAGGCCTAGCACAGTGCATCCTGGGCTGGATTTGGAGCACATGAAGGCCTAAAGACTTTTTTAATATGTATGTACAGTTATGCAATACAAAGTAAGTATTTATGCACTCAATCACAACAGTGTTGTAAATCTTGATAGTACAGTACATAAATAATGCAATTCATCTCTGCAGTACGACTTGGGATCAGACTTTAAACTGAGATCCCATCTGCCTGAGCTGCTGGTAGCTCATTATATATATATATATATATATATATATATATATATATATATATATATATATATATATATATATACACACACACACACACGTGTATATATATATATATATATGTATATATGTGTGTGTGTGAGTGTGTGTGTATGTATGCATATATATATATATATATATATATATGTAAAAGATCTCAAAACACTATCAAAAAAGAGTAGAGGACTATCCCTTATGTCCTGGCCAAATTTCCTGAAAAAAGGCCAGAAGTCTAGTGGAAGTAATCCAGTCAACAAACCATAAAATAAATAAATAAATACCAGTATTTTGTCACTTAAGTTGTAGATGTGAGACTAAATGCTCTGGGTTACGATGGTATTCTAGCATTCCCAATGCACTAGTGACTTGAGCTTCTGTAGTAGGTATTAACAGGTTGCGACCCTTTGAGGACAGTGTATACTGCCAAATCTGTAGGCCTTCTGAATGTTGCATTTTGTTGTATGTATCGTGTACATTTATCTTTCAGGATATCCATGTATAAAATGTAACAGATTTGGTGTAAAGGCTAAGCACTTATCTTTGCACTGAATGATACAGTTAGAAAATGTCATTTGATATGCATATACTTCAGCTGTTCCTCTAGATAAGAAATATAGGTATCTTCTGCATCCATTGACCACTTCTCTGAGCCCATTCAGCAAACATCACCATCTTCTTCAGCTGTGATGTTGCTGTATGTCTTCCTTAGCCATTTTGTCAGACATGAGTAATATTTTATAAGACTCACTGTTAAATATGAATGCCAAAATAGCCCAGTTATTCATAGATTCATGACTTTAACTAGGCTAACGACCACGGGGCCTTTCTAAGCCTAGACAAGTTTTTCCAAAAGAATAATGATGTCCTGCATCCAAATAGGACATTGAGAGCCAGACATTTATGAGCTACTTCTTTCAGTAAGGGACATTGGAGCCACGCCTGGTGTAAATTTCCTATTCCCCATCCACTTGTCTAGGTTGTGCTTAAACTGGGTAATAGATGAACTCGGCTTCACATGGGTGGGAAGACTGCTCTATAGGTTACCTATGTCCTCGTTTATCATGTCCATGATGATTCTTTCCATGGCCTTACATATGAGGCTGGAAAGACCTCTGGGCCTGTTGTTACCCGGATCAGTGGTTGGACCTCCTTTGTGCAGGGGAATGACTGTAGCCATCTTCCATTCACTGGGCACAAAACCTGACTGAAGGCTCAAGCTGAAAAGTGATTCAAGTGGACCAGAGAGTCCACTTTCCCAACTACCAAAAGTGCTGGACCAAAATATTCATATCCTAAAGGTCTCTGGTAATTATTTTAATGTATTTTAAGGTGCTACAACCAAAGAATTGATGCACTTAGTGCCTAAGTATTGATATATTTAAGAGGGAAGCGGAAAGCAAAACTCCACATAATAGGGGCCTGTGTGCCTTGTTTTTGCTTTTTGCTTTCCTTTCAAGATTTCTCTGTTTCGGTCCATCACCTTTGATGTTTTTGGATTCAGCGATTTAGATGACGGCATTTGAAAGGAATTCTGGTTTCCGAATGACATTAAAGTAACACAGCAGCAAATTACACTCATGAGATGTTCAAACTGATGTCCTGGGGGTACTTGCACCAAACATGCCTATCTTAACTTGTCAGTAGTTTGCATACTGATTTGTTTGTTGAAAATGCATGGGCAGAGGTAATGTTCATCTTTAGACATTGCTGACGGATACTGTTAATTAGCTCACAGTAAATGAGTCATGACTGTTTATTGTCACATGTTTTCATACATCTCGTCACCTTTTCTTTATTCAGATTCCACTCTTTTTGTCTGTGTTACATACATACCTCTCAACTGTTCAGAGGGTTGTCTAATGGTTAAGGTGTTTGCCTTACAAATACAAGGTGCAGGGTTTGAGTCTCATAATGGGTAATTGGCTAGGCTTAAAGTGGTTCGCAAGGGCAGTTAGTTTAGTACTAATCTATGAGCCTATGAACATATTCTCTTCCCATCTCTCTATATTTGATTCCTCACAAATTTCTCATTACTTGTTCTTTTTCTTCTGGATAATTGCTTTAGCTTTAAAAGAGGAGCAACATACCATTATTAGTTTTCAACATGCATTTGATGTCACTGTTACGTTCAGTAGCCTTTCTGTTGTACTCTGGCTGATATATTGTTATATTTAGTGCCCCAGATATAGAGTACTTGCCAAAAATAGTTCTGGTCTTGCCCTAACTTTGGTAGGTCTCTGTCTTTGCACACAGTGCAGGCTGGAGAAGTTGTTTGACCGCAACTGAGCTACAAAATATAAGTATCTTTTGATTATTTTTACAGATTACTGTTTTTATAATTTAATATATATAAAGCACTTTGTCTATTCAGAATCTTCACAAATCCTTATCTGTTTAAAAACTTTCATTTGACTCTGTAGTGCTGTCTTTGTCTTAAGCTATTTTGTCCCACCCTTCCTCCCCGTTGGTGTCTTGCTCTTATACTTGGTGGATTTGCAGTTGCCCGCCCCTACTGTGACACACCTCCCAGTCTAGTGTCATTAGCTCATTCTTCTTAATACAGAGAGAACATTTGATAAGGCCTTCTGTTCCTCCTTTTTCCCTTTTCAAAAAGTAAAACAAAACTTTTTTTTTCTTTTTCGCCTGAACCTTCTTGTGTTCTGACTGTCCTTCTCAAACATATTGGAAATATACAGTATATTTCAGAGCATTTGTTATAACTGTATTTGCTATAACTGATTTAAGTATTTTTTCTGGCTTTTTGAATATTTACTGCTTAGCGACTGCATCTTAGCCTGTTTATACAGCTCTGCATTCTATTTAAACTGTTTTTGTGTTGATTAACTGTTTTGCACTCTTAAAAAGTTATTTGTTGCTAAATTTTACCTGTAGGCTAACACACTCAAGTGTGCTAGCCGCTTAAAAGCATTTATAGCATTTACTGTCTGTTTTTTTCCTTGTCTCTTTAAAAAAAAAAAAAAAAAAAATCTCTTGTTTTCCCACCTTACTGAACTAGAGTAGTCCAGTTTCAGAGTTGCTGATCCCTGGGCTTTGTTTTTAGTTCCTGTTACTGATCTATTGCCTTATTAGGAAGGAGGGAAGTTTCTTTGCTTACCAGTGGGAGTGGGAAGCACTGAGCAGCCTTTTTGTCCGAATTGGTGAAGTTTCAGCCAGAAACTAGTAGTCCATTGGTCGTTTGGGCCAGTTCCTAGCTCCTTTCAGCCCCTGCTATAAAACACGCTAAACGCGTTTTCCAGCTTGTACCAACTCAGCACAGATCCTCGTGGTGGCCTGCAGAGTGATCCAAGCAGCAGAGAGCTGAAAGAGTGACTTTCTACCAGATATAAGTATTTTTGTGGCTTTCCCACTGTTATTAAGCTAGCGACTGCATTTCGCCTGTTTTACTGCTACTTTAAGTGATTTCTGCATTTTACACTGTTTATTGCACTTTAAGTTACTAATTGTTGCAAATTGTTTCTGTAGGCTACACACTAAAGTGCGCTAGCCGATTTACAGCATTTATAGCATTTACTGTCTGTTTTTTCCTTATCTCTGTAATAAAACAAAAAATCTCTTGTTTTCCCACCTTACTGAACTAGAGTAGTCCAGTTTCAGAGTTGCTGATCCCTGGGCTTTGTTTTTAGTTCCTGTTACTTATCCATTGCCTTATTAGGAAGGAGGGAAGTTTCTTTGCTTACCAGTGGGAGTGGGAAGCACTGAGCGGCCTTTTTGTCCGATTTGGTGAAGTTTCAGCCAGAAACTAGTAGTCCATTGGTCGTTTTGGGCCAATTCCTAGCTCCCTTCAGCCCCCTGCTATAAAACACGCTAAACGCGCGTTAGCGTGATTTAGCGCGGAGTTGCCACTGTTGCACACAAGAGCAGCTGCGGTTAAATAAGGTTAAACTATTCGGGCCATCTAAATTCCACTCTTCAAATTTTCCCTTAGAACTACCTTCCTCGAGCTGTACTGCTGATCTAACCAGCATATCCTATAACTGAAAAGTTCATCTCTACTTGATTCCCAAGTAGACTATTCTCTATCTGTAAAGCCTAGCACTTACTCCTACAGTACTTGCACCTTGATAAAGCACTCTTATTATAGATAGTACCCCACCAGCCTAAAACCCACTTCCCCCAGAGTCCTTTGAAAGTCTCTTTATCTACTACTTCTAGTATGTCGAGGGATCAGTTGCTAGTGTCCTCTCCAGCTCAACTGGTGAACCTGGGAATATTGAGGCAATGTTACAATTGCCTCATGTACACAGACAATCCTCTCCTTCTCCCACAAAACACAAATACATGCGAGAGATGCAACTATACGGCCAAACTGGAGGCTGAGCTCTCTCAACATAGGACTGGCAAGACCAGACAGGAGGAGAAGGTAACCACACACAATACATACCCAGTCACACATGGTACCATCACAACTTCAAATCATACACATACTCACACAAAGACATACTTGGAGGCTCTGATCAAAAATTTACCAAAACAGCAGAGGCCACCAAAGCAGACACCCAAACAACTACACCCTCACGACCCAACACATGCAACACATAGACCACACAGTCAGAGTGTCAAACAGTCACAGCCCTTAAGGCCAAACAAAATGCCAGACACACTTGTCATTGGTGATTCCATAGTCAGACACACTGACGTCCCAATCACCAGACTGAGTAAGGAGAAGGTCACAGTAAGCTGCCTGTCGGGCGCTAGAATCCGCCACATAACGCAAGCACTCAGGTCTCTCAACAGCAGGTACAAATGCGACTCAGTCATTGTCCACGCTGGTGTCAACGACCTGAGACGTACCTCCTTGGACTACATGAAAAGGGACATCAAGGAGCTCTCTGATTATGTAGCCCAGGCAGGTATGACCCTGACCTTGAGCAGTATCCTACCTTCACCTAGAATGATGCCACAATACAGTGATAAGATGATCAGCTTTAATAATTGGCTTAAATTCTGGTGTCATTCAAAGGGGATCCAATGTCTGTCTGCCTGGGATGACATGCTGGACAAGCCATGCTGCTTCGCAAGGGACGGCTTGCACCTGTCACCCCTGGGCTTCCGGATATTGGCAAAGGCTCTTGCCACCCCCACAGTGCCTTTTTTAGGCAAGGCTCAAATTCTAAACCTACCACCCTAGAACACCAAAAAGGAAAAAAACTAAGGGTAATGCTGCTCAATGCCAGAAGTCTCACTCTCAAGATGCATGCACTCAAGGCCCTTCTCAATATGGAGAACATCGATGTCTGTGCTGTGACAGAAACCTGGTTCAAGGCTCCTGAGAGCACCCCAGCACTAACAGGTTTCACCTCATATCATGCGTTCCGGCCCCAAAATCCGGACAACACCAAGAAAGGAGGGGGGGTGTCCATATTCATAAAGGACACCCACACCTCAAGGTTGGTGGCAATGCACGATGCATCGGAGACCATCCAGGTGCAATTAACCATAGGCAAGACTGCTCTGCAATTTGTAGCATGTTACAGGCCACCCTCTCAAACTCAGGAACCTCACATGGCCTTCCTGAAAACATTGGAGGGGATAAATGTATCTCCAAACACCATCATACTAGGTGACTTCAACTACCCTAATATAGACTGGGAACACTACTCAAGCCCGAACACTCTAACCCAAAGATTCCTGGAGTTCATAAACTCAAATGCCATGGAACAACTAGTCACCATCCCCACAAGAGGAGAAAACATACTTGATCTCATCATCATGAACATGGGATCAAAATGTTCAACACCGAAGTATACCCCTCACTGGTGAGATCAGATCATAAACTAATCTCGCTGGAGGTCCTCATCCCGCCCCACCTGAAACAAAAAGACCACAGTGAAAAACTTCTCAAAAGCCGATTTCACACTTCTAAAACTAGTGTGGTCTCCTTTAAGGCCCCTGAGCCAGTGGTAAACATTACTCAAACCGCTGAATCACTTACAAATGCCTTCTACCAGCACCTACAGGACTGCATGGATCAGGCAATCCCAAACAAAACTAAGACTCTCTGTACCAAAGGCAAGCGTCCAGTCTGGTGGACCCCAGCCATAAACAAGCTCTACAACAAAAGGAGGAAGCTACTACAAGATAGAGCAAAATCCTTGAAAGGTAAGACACCTTTGATCATTATAAGTAAAAACTAAGAGCTCTCATAAAATCATCCAAGGCAAATTTTGAGAGAAAAATCGCCAAGGACTCTAAAGACAATCATAAGGCCTTCTTTAGCTATGTTAGAAACCTAGGAGGAAACTCCCAGATATGCTCAGAATTAGTTCAAAATGATGTGAAAATTACTGAACCTACACACATTGCTAACATACTGGCTGACAGGTTCAGTGCAAACTTCTCCCCCCTCCCCCCCCAAACGAGAGATATCTATTCCAGAGGATTGTAGCCCCCAAACATCTCCAACGCCCAGGTGAGAACTGCCCTCACTAAGGCAAAAAACACAGCATCCATGGGACCGGATGGTGTCCCCGGCTGTGTGCTTCATGAACTCAACGAGGAATTAAACCCACAGTTAGGACAGCTGTTTAATCTTAGCCTCACCTCAGGATATGTACCCAAGGAGTGGCGCGGCGACTGTGGTCCCACTTCATAAGGGCGGTGCCTCCACAGACCCTGGAAATTACCGCCCCATTAGCTTGACAAGCCTTATCTGCAAAGCCATGGAGAGGATCATAATGGAACTCATAAATAAAGACATAGGGAACTTGCAGACTTTGGATCCAACCCAGTTTGGCTTTGTCAAAGGCAGATCCTGCCTCTTTAACTTGGTTGACTTTTTCGAGACAGTCACCAAGGCCATTGATGAGGGAAAGGCAGTCCATACAGCCTACCTCGACCTGGCAAAGGCCTTCGACACAATACCCCACTCAGGTATCATCGAAAAACTCATCAGCTTGAATGTAAACCCATACATCACAAGATGGGTTGCAAACTGGCTAAGTGACAGAACCCACAGGGTCAGAGTTGCTGGAGCCATGTCAGACTCAAAGCCTGTCACAAGTGGTGTCCCACAGGGCTCAGTCCTGGGTCCACTCTTGTTCGGCATCTACTTTTCTGAAGTACAAGCAAACACAGGAGGGTTATGGCTGACAAAGTTTGCAGATGACTGCAAACTGGGCCATAGTCGAAAACACATCTGACACAGATATCCTCCAGAAGGGCCTCACAGAAACGGATAACTGCTGCCAGAGCCATGGCCTGAAGTTAAACGCCAAAAAATGCATAGTCATACCCTTCGGGAAAAGCAAGGTTACCCCTAGCTGCCATATAGGTGGCAATCCACTGAGCACAGAAAAAGTCATCAGGGATCTGGGGACCCAAGTTGACAGTAGCCTTTCGTTTGACACTCATGTTGCTAAAGTAGTTAGGAAAACCTTCTATATCGCCCACCTGATCATGAAGGGATTCACATCTAGATCAAGGGAGGTCATCGTCCCCCTGTACTCATCACTCATTAGACCTATGATTGAGTACAATGCCCCATTCGGAATGTATCTGACCAGACACCTGCTGCAGCTTGAAAGGCCCCAAAAGTTCCTCACCAAAAGGATAAAGGGTCTCAAAAATATGTCTTATGCTGCCCGACTGAAAGAACTCCAGCTCTATTCAGTCTCATACCGCTTGCTCAGAGGTGACCTGTGCCTGACATATAAGGCCATGTCAAAACCAGATTTGATGAATATGCTTCACCTCAAAAAATCTAGATCCCTCAGAACCACAAGGGCGGGAGACTTAAACCTTGACACGGTTATAAATAGAACTTGCTGGAGGGACAGATTCATCACCCAGAGACTCCCTATGCTGTGGAACAAAATCCCGGTACATGTGAGGCAGAGCACCTCGCTGGCCTTGTTCAAGAGGAATCTTGACCAATGGATGGGAGATCGCAGATATACCCCAGGGATTACTTCAGTGTCACTGCTTGACAGAGGCACAGAAAAATGATAGGCATAGTTTTTATTCAAACTAAAGGGGTGGCGAAAGCCACATAACTATGGGTTAGGCTTATAAATGCCCTTGGGCACATAGCCTAGTATGAACCTATGAACCTAAAAGTGCCTGGGTAGATCAACATTATTGCTGGCCATCAAGTTACATCTAATTAATAACTCGTCTTGCAACTGTGCGGTTATATAATGTAAATAATCAATAACAAGTGTCCCTCTACATTTACAATCTGTATATCATGCTGTCTGTTGTACTCTTATGTATTTATTCTTCTTTACTGGAGTAGTACACTGATCAAAACTAGCCTTTATCAGACACAGCAACCAAACAACCAAATAAGCTGTTTTTTTCCACAAAAGTGCTTATTTGCCTTTATCAGACACAGCCCAGTACATTGTAGAGAATTTAGAAACAGTCTACTGAAAAACAAAAAATAAAATTACAGCAAAGAAAATAATGATACAAGCCCTTTACAACAATAATTATACGTTAAAATATATACATGTTTGAAAGAGACAATAACAGAGAAGTTGTAATTCAAAATGTGTTACAGGATAGACCGCATTTAGACAATAGCTAGCATTGTTTGACATTTACCATATGCACACTATGTGCAGTGCTAATCAGCAGTAGCACAAGAAGGAGTTTAGGAAAGCAGGGGTGAACAGAAGTAAAAGTGCAGGAACATGGGGTAATTGCCAAGGTCATGTGACCTTTTGTAGGCAGGAGCCTTGGGCCTCTTTGAGCAAGTAGATTTTTTTTATTGATGTCTCTTGTTGGGACATCAGCTGAGCTCCTTTTGGGGATGGGTAGAGATTTCCAAAGGGCAGGACTTAAGGTGAAGAAGCAGTACTTGGTAGGATGACGTTAGTTTAAGGGAAGGAGGGAGTAGTGCAGGAGTTATCTGAGAGTAAGTTCTGAGGATGTATGAGCATGCTTTCTATTACATTTGGAGGCTAGGGGGAGTAAGTTTCAATGTGTAATAGTTAAAAATCAGTGCATCAAGAAGAAGGCCAGCTCTTTGTTTACTGGAAGCTACATAGCTTTGGAGAGGGTGAGGCACAGGTTCTCTTTAGGAGAGGAGTTTGTCATAAAACAGCAGCTTTTATTGGTGACAGTTTGCAAGTCATGTGAGTTTTTTTACGGAGGCTGCAGAGAGAGGATATATTCTAGCTGGTACACTCTTGTAAAGGGGTGTGTTATGAACAGCTGATTTCATTCCAGTATTTTAAAGCAAGTTGTAGTTTTTCCTTCACAGTTCTGAAGATGTCAAGACATGGTGAAAGCACTTAACTGTGGAGAGTTTTTATTTTTTATTTTTCAGAAAGTTTTTTTTGTGTTATCGCCGTGTTTGTTTTATTGGATTTATTAAACGTGATTTGGGAGAGAGCTTTGGGTGCCCTGGTTCTTGTTTTGTTTGGAAAAATAAAAAGAAATCAAGTGTAACACAATCAGAAACTTTATTGACTGGTGCCACGAGTAAGCACGTTCAGCTGAAGCATAAAAACTTCATCAATTTCCAGGCAAAAGTGCTTATTCCTGGCACCAGTCAATAAAGTTTTCGACCGTGTTGCACTTTTTTTTTTTTTTATAATTTAAAGAAAAAGGGAGAGTAAGGATAAGGGGATGGGGGTATTATTCCACAATGAGATAGATACAGGAGTGGAGACAAAGTGAGAGAGCTGGAGTTTGTAGAACAGAGATTAGGAATTACCAAAAACAGGCTCAATGCTACAGAGATGCAGCTGGTGGAGTGAGGGAGGACTGAAGGGGAGCGCAAGCAGCTTTTTACAGCAAATGTAACAGCCTTGTCTTGTTTAACATCACTGTTCATAATTGCAAAATAAAAGCTAGATATTGGTTGTAGATTATAGCCGTGGTGGTGCAGCGGCAGTGTTATTGCCTCACAGCAAGAAGTTGTCCTGTTCTATTCTCAGCTGGAGTGCCTTCTGTGTGGAGTCTGCATGTCCTCCCTGTGGTCGAGTGGCATTCGAAAGACATGCGTGAATGGGCTTGCCTTCATTGAAGGCTGGGCATTGAGCTGGCACCTCGGCACCGTAAAAATCTACTGCCAATCATTAGCAGACGGGAGTTCCGCTGTGGCGACCCCTAACCGGGAAAAGCCGAAAGAAGAATTGGTTGCAGATTATATACTGATACAGAATTTTTATAAGGCTAATATGCTTAAGAACATAGTTGTACATCAACAGTATGTTACAGGATGTTTGGCCATTCAGATATAAATCACAAGAATAAATAATGTAGCCTTGCTCAGCACAAGTGAGTCTAGTAAAGAAACAATGTAGCAGCTGAACTGAAATCACTGTGAAATGAAAACAGCATAAAAGCATGTAATTCACTAAGTCAGGGTCTGAGAGAATGCCTGAGACTGACAGTGACGTCATGGGCTGGGAATTAAAAAAGAAAAGACAATATGATAAAACAAAGTTAAGGTAGCAAAAGTGCTGAAAGGGAAAGACTGGACTCTGTGGTGAAAATGCTGGGAGGTGCGAGTAGCTTGCTACAATGGCTGCTTGCTTAGCTTTAATTAGATTTAGGTGAGTAGTGCTAGTGAAAGCAGCTTATACCTTCGAGGGAACCAGTCTGTTAGTACATGCTCAGTATAGCAAGACCAAGAACCTTGAAAAAGTAAACCAGACCAAAGCTTGTGTTGAAAAGAGAGTTCTTGTGAATGTTCTACTTCTCTTCTACAAAAATATAACTGTTTACATGAGTAGTATTTGCTAATGTTTAGGAACATTGCTGCAAATTAAAAATGAAACAGTTGAAAGAGTGGGAGGGCAAACAGAGTCATTCCAGCCTTGATTACTACTATATTTCTGTTAAAATATTGCCTGTTTGCTTAATCAAAAGCCATGATGGTAGCTAATGAAATAAAGGTAGTAAATCTAAATGTTATGATTCTGTGAAGTAAACACTTTGGGTGGATAAACACAGAGGTGTCATACCTCTCAACTGCCCAGATTTTTGCCTCATATTTTTTATCTGTTCCTCATAAAATTTTTGGGATTTTTGTGGCAAGTCAGTGAGGACTGAATTCACTAAATAATGACAGACACCTGAGTTTCAGACTTCAGACCCTTCAGAAAATGCATGGTAACACAAGACGTTTTATTCTAGCAATGTTCTGAGTTTATAAGAGCATTATTTAAAATGTGTCCCTTTTTGGGGGGCTTTGTCCCACCCCATAACTTTTGGCTTTGTCCAGATTTTTGTGCTAAAAGATTAAGAACTATGAGAGAACCAAATGTCAGAAAAGTGGATTTCAAGCCAAATGCACTGAGAGAGAAAGTAGTATCTTCTCTAAGCATGTTTTTGGCCACACAAAACTAGCTGCATGGCACCTGTGAAAAAAACTCTTTGGTGGTTAAACAGCAGTGAAGTCCTCCAGAATGCAGACAGAAAGAAAGAAAGTAGTGTGTTCTGTAGGTAGGTCAAAGCTGGCTACTTAAGTGACACTAAGACTGAGTCAGAGACAATGTCCATGATTGACTTCAGGGGCTGAGAGGGAGAAAATTTACTCCCATCCCATCTGCTATCAACTTTTCCATACCACTTTCTCTCCTTAACCATCCTGGATATTTGTTAGTTTCATTGTGTCATATTGCTTTGAGACCAGGTTATATATGTACCGGATTTAGGTAATGGGTTCAGAGTAGGGAGTCTGTAACCTAACCCAAGTTTGTGTGACTTCACAGTTTAGTTACATTAAGTAATTGGGTATAGGGGGTGGAGGTAGCCCATTTGCTGCATCTGGTTGCCATTACAAATGTTTAATGACTCAGGAGTAGATGAACTGTCCTGTACTGTATCCCACATCCTGGTGTTAATCAGCCTGGTCCTTGTCCTGTACTGACTCACTTCATATTTCCTGATTTCCACAAGTGCTACTATTCCTGTAATCAGAGTCCTATTTCATTTGTTAGTTCTGCTCTCCCCATCTCTCTGGTCATCCCCCCCACCCCAACACACTCCACACTACGTCTTTCACTCATACACTTCTCCTTCCTCTGCCTCATCTTTCCATAAAGACTTTTAAATACCATCTTAGTTAACCTGATGTTCTTCTTATTTTCTTTTGGCACATTAAAATTTTTATAACAATGATTTGTACCAGTTTCACACTTGTTAGCTATTCCACTAATATTTATTTATTTATTTTATTCAGCCTTTGTTGATGCATCTCCACTCCAACATCACTTGGCATGTTTTTTTTTTCTTTATTGGCATTTAAAAAGTATTGCTGCAAATTTATTGTTGACATGTTTGATAACCACTTTCTGTCACAGCACCATGAATTCTTTCTTATGTTTGTTCAGTATAACATTATGCAAGTTGCAGTGATGTTGTTGTGTTTGCTTTGATCATGTATAAGGAGTGATATTCCTAAGAACGAAGTATTCCTGACAGTGTGTAAATAGTGTACAGTTTCTAATGGTGTTGCTTACTTAATGCTGACAAATGTACTTCATTAACCTGCTAGTCCCTACGTCCTCATGTTTGCATTCAGTTCTGGATCTGTAGGAATTAAATTTATATTGTGAAATTTGTTGCTACTAAATCTTTCTGGAGCTTTTCACTGTAGGCTTCCACTAAAGAAGGGATTTGCCCAATTGGACCTTCCGGTCAACAAACAAACAAAGAAAATATATAATTACAAAATCTCGTAAAACAAAGTAGTGTTGTGAAATGAGAGAACATAAGAAGCCTAGTAATTACAAGCCTATCATTCTCATTTCTACTGCAGGGCAGGTGTGAGGAGAAGCCCGTGTTGCAGGTTGGTCACATTCCTGAATGCTGGCCCTATTAAAGATAGCTGGAAGCCTGACTGTGCAGAGCTAATGTATTGCCAGTCCAGTGTGACTGAGCTCTGTAACTAAGTCTTCACTGATACACATACTGGGAATTCGATAAGTGTCTTCTCTTTGGACTTTATCAAGGCTTTTTATGACATTCTTTACCTGACAGTTTTGGAGAAATATGAAGTTTTGTGCTTGGCCGCAAAATTTTGAGGGTGATAGAGAAATGGCTTGTTAGCAGGAAGCAGATGATAGTGTTTGGGAGGGAGATGCTGCATACAGAAAGCTGTCTAAAGATGAGAATGCTTTATAATACTGTGACAGGTCTTATTTAATATATTTGTTCCACAGTTTGCTAAGGTAGGTGAACAAGTTCATTCTGTTCAGTGAGCACACAAGGCTGGGTATGTTGGTCACTGTCAGGAACCACCACCAGCAGGAGTTCTAACACTTCAGTGTACAGATAGCTGGTGGCTAATGCTTTCAGTAAACGGAATTACCAACGTCACGGAGAAGGGATCAAGGGACAACATACATGCTGGGAAGAGAGTCTCAAAGGGGAAAAGAATCTAAATATTTAAACAACCTTTTGCTGGTATGCACACAACATGCGTGAGGACAGTTGTAAATGCCTTTGTGATACTTGGCTCTATAGACTGGCACATGACCTTAAGAGTTGATGATGTTTTCCTTTCATTTGTACATAACACCATCAAAGCTTTCTTTGCAATGCTGGGTTCATTTCTGGAAACCATACAAATCAAAGGCTATCATGCTGGTTGAGAGCTTACAACTGAAAGTTATAACAATTGAATGGCGAATGGAAACCTTTGAATTCTAAGAAGGACTCTGCGTATTACTCATGCAGATATTGAAAGTGATCATACAATAATAATGTGCAGAATTGTTAGAGAAAAAGGGACAAGCAAATCCAGTTAGTAATGATGCAGTAAGGCATGTTTCAGTGGAAGATAAATCTTATGAGATAGACTAAAAAAATGGAAGCGTTACTAAATTAAGTGGTGCTGCGATCATCAACAAAGGGACTAAAAAGAATTTGGTATACAATGTGAATGTTAATCATTTGAAATCACACATTTAGACATTGGTATTGTAACTAAGCAGGTATCAAACATTCACTTATGAATGGCTACCCTCAGTAAATACAGTACATTGAAGTAATAATAACCACCCTTTGCTGTGTCACTCTCATCACTAAAACTCTCTGCAAAGTTACAGGAGAATAAATGCATTTACACTGAGCACTGTCACACAACCCTAGCCAGCCCCACACATCCTACTGTGCACATTCACAGGCTTAATTCCTACAATCCGCTGCGTATGCACCATTCAACAACAGGGATATATGTCACTCAGTAGAAACCACCATAAGCAAAACCACTTGCATCAAATCAAAAAACAAAGATATGGTAAAATATGACATCAAAGAGAGTTTTGCAGGGAACCAGGGTATTTGACTCTCCCTTACTCACATACTTGTATACTGTAACTCCGTGGTCACACAGCCAAGAAGCAAAGATAGTTGCCATGAAAAAATAAAACATCCATGCTGTCACCCTACTTGCATCACTTTGTTAGAGCAAAACAGTAAATATAAAATGCCACTACACATAAAGGAGATTTGTTATTACCTAAAACATTTCAAAGTTACTACAAAATTAAACAAAATAAGCATTAAAATTTCCGTCTTTTTTAGCAGAAACTAATTCAGTATTCATATGCCTATATAACCACATTCATAAACACGATGATTAAACGTCACATTGCCAAGCAACACATATGCAGTTAAACCCTGAACAAGCATGGCACACCTCAGATGAGCATATATACTGTTTTATGCAGACAGCCCCCATCACCCTCCCCCTTCCTTTGTAGTTATTACTCTTACTTAGTTCTCCTTATTGTCATGGAGGAAGTGGCAAAGAGACTCAAACTTTTCTAACATTCTGATTTCATATTGTTGTTGTGTCTTTCGGCTTTTCCCGGTTAGGGGTCGCCACAGCGGAACTCCGGTCCGCTAATGATTGGTAGTTGATTTTTTACATGCCGAGTTACCAGTTCTGATGCACAACCTTCAACGAAAGTACACCCATTCACACATGTCTCCACGCAGAAGACGCTTTAGCTGAGAATCGAACCGGACAGCGTCTTACTGTGAGGTGACAATGCTACCACAGCACCACCACCACGGATAATATTCTGATTTGGAAATTCAGACATCCGTTTCTAAGTTTCCCTGTATTCCAGTCATACTGTTGGATGTATGTTTCCAAGTAAGAAGTGCCCTGGGACAGATGGAAGGAGGGTGGGGACAGAAGAAGGAATTTGCTTATCATACTGTCGTTATATCTCAGTGAATGCAGTTTGTGCAAAATGTATGCTTCTGCAGGGCAGCACAAATCTACATATAAACTGACAAAATGTGTTTTGAGGTAGAGAAAATCTAGTAATTTCATCAGGTCTATTACTTAACAGTTGCCTGTACCTACATTTAGCACTCTGAAGTAATCAATGCAAACCTAAAGAAAATGTATGTAACTTTGTTAACAGTAGGGTAAATTGTAAGTAGTATATCCAACAACTTGGGGAAAAGCAGCACAAGAAATCCACGACCGGCCACAGTAGAAAAACAAGTTTAATGGAAGCACTCGAACACTCTGGCGCCTCAACTCTCAGCCTTCCAGGAGTAATACATATCACAAGAACTTGAATAGCTTTATATAAGGTTATATATTATTATATAAAATAATGTATGATTGTTGGAAGTTTCTACTTCAGGATGTTGAGTTAAAAACTATTATACCAAATTACACTTCTGTTTCATTTAAAAGGGGAAAAATTTAAGAGAGATTTTAATTTCTAGTTATTTTACTATGCCTAATGAAGAGTTATATGTGTCTCCATTTCTTAAGGGTACATACCCCTGTGGGGGTTGTACCATATATTCTTATATTGTTGCTAGCTTTAATAAAATAAATGATGTTCATTTTTTTCCTAGTGGTAATTTTTCCTGTAATAGTGAGGGCGTTGTATATGCTTTAAAGTGTCGCTGTAACTTATTCTATATTGGGGAAAGTAAAATAAATTTTAAAGTAAGAATACAAGAACATATCAGGGACATAAAAAAGAATAAGGTTGAAAGCAGTGTTCCCATGCATTTTAAAACAAAATATAATGATTATTCTTTATTACAGGTTTGTATTTTCATAGGTTCATAGGTTAGTACTAGGCTAACTGCCCTTGCGAGCCATTGTAAGTCTAGCCAATTATCCCTTGTGAGACTCAAACCCTGCACCTTGTGTTTGTAAGGCAAACATCTTAACCATTAGGCCATCCTCCCAATTTTAGAACACATTTCTATAAAAATTGGGGAAATGTGTGATATTAAGGAGAGACTTCTTTACAAAGAATCTATTTATATTTTAAAATGTAGTACTATGGTACCTGTAGGTTTAAATTTGGAGATTAATTGGAAGCAGTTATTATGTAATTGAATAATTGATTTATTTATTGAATGAGTGATATAAAGCTATTCAAGATGTTCTTCGTGTTTCACTGTTGCAGTCATTACATTCGAGTTATCTGCTTGCAGTAGCCCTCAGTCAGCCTGATTAACAAAGTCTTGGGTCCTGCTTCGGTTGCTGTCCCTTCTTCCATGACGTCAGGTCATCAGGGGTATAAAACATGCAACCGATGCCGTTACATCAGTCTTTCTTGCCGTGCGGTGCCCGAAGCAGAAGCAGTTCGCAAGTGCTGGTCAGCCGACTCCTGAAATTTTCGTTTTCGAGTTTCAGAACTGAAGTCTTCAACTAAAGCTAAGTACCCAGTTGGGGAAACTTTTTCTTGCTCCTTATCGATGTCAGTAAAAGTTAATAATTGCATTACTTGTGGAAAGCAAATACCTCATAAAGATTTTCATTGGTACTATATTCCTTGCCTAGGCTGTGACCACGACGTACCTTGTTATCGGTTTTGTGCTTTATTTAATCAGTGCACTATCCATCGTCGGTATACTTTTGCTTCTAAATATTTCGGTTCTCAGTTTAATTATCCAGAAATGTCATCGGTTAGCCATCTGACTACCGGGATTTCGAAAAAACGCAAAGATAAAGACAGAGACAGGGCGCTGAGGTCCAAAACTGCCAACGACACTTCTCCTAAGTCAGTCACCAGTTCACTGGTACTCAGTGAGGTGCTGTTGCAGCCTCTGATACCTGCTACTTCTGATTCGCAGGCCTCTTCTGAGACCCGTTTGGAGTCCGTTATGCCACAAGATGCTTCAACTATGGAACCCGTGGATGTCTCTACCTTGGATGGGTCAGGAGCCTCTGTGCAGGCACCAGCTTCTGAGAGTGTATTCAGGCCTACAGACTTGCATATTAAACCGATGCCTCCTTCTTTATTTAGGCCTAAATCTCGAACCATGCCTAAAAAAATGATGCCCAGGCTGCATGCTCAGGCCTCTATGCCTAAAAAACAAATGATAAGAATGGCTGAAGTTCTTATAACTCTAATCAGGGGAAGTCAACCTCCCCTTTCTAAGAGACCTAGGACTGAAGTTGTTTATGAATCTCCTGACCTGGATTCTTATTTTTCTGATTTTTCTGATTCTTGTGATCTGGATTTGCCCTTATCTTCTTATGAGGATTCTGATGCAGAGGACTCTATTCCCTCTGCTTCCCCTCTAGAGGATTTTTCTTTTGGTGAAACCTTACATACTCTAAGGGAGCTTTCCACTGGGAAAGCCAGGTTTTTTCTGATTCAAAAAAGAGGCTTAGGGATTTCTTACTCCTGCCTCACCATAGGCCTTTAGCTATTCCTCCTGTACTAGACATTGTTGATGATGCTTTTTCAGAATCTAGTTTGGCCCCTGATTCTTTGCCTCCTGCTCCCAGAAAACCTGACAGATATTACAGGGTTCCTCATTCACGCAAGTTCCTTTTTAAAAATCCTACTGCAGATCCAGAGCCTATTTCACAGGGACCCAAGGGTATTAAGGCTTCTACTGCTAAAAATCCTACTCCATCTGATAGAGACTCCAGGGCACTGGGTAGATGGGGTAGGAAGATTTACACTTCTGCAACCTTGGCCATTAGGGCTTTAAACTGCCAGTTTCATATGTTAAAGTATCAGCAACATGTTATTGGATTGCTTAAACAGAAAATGATGTTGATTCCTGACTGTGCGAAAAATAAAGACTTACAGGATTTAATGTATTTTGCTGATCAGGTTGGAAAACATACTTTGCAGTGTGGATCATTAGAGGCCTCTTGCAGAGCTGCTGTTACTGGGTCTGTGCTCAGAAGGCATGCTTGGGTTAAGGAGCAATCTTTGTCTGATCATGTTACAGCTAAATTGTTGGAAGCTCCCTTAAATCAGGACCGCCTGTTTGGCAAAAAGGCTGAGGAAGTTATTAAAAAGATGGAAGATAAAGCTAAATCTATGCAGACTGTTAAAGATTTCTTACAAGTTCAGCCTCCTAGATTTAGCAGGGACTGGCCCTTTAAGAATTGGTCCTTTTCAGCCCCTTCCAGGTCTTCTCAAGCCAAACCCAGACACAGCAGAAACCCCAGGTTTTAGTCCCAGGGGACACACAAGACTATGCATTGGGGGGTTTCCGCACCCAAATCAGGGAGTAGTAAGACTCCCCCCTATGGAAAACTGCCTCAATGACTTGCTTTTAAAACTTCTAAGCACTTCCCAACTGAATGCTCCTTTAGGCGGAAAGATTGGTCTCCAGGCCAAAAGCTGAGAACTCATTACCCAGGACAAATGGGTTTTAAATATAGTGTCCCAAGGATACAGATTTCACTTCCACACCTTACCAACATCAAGCGGGTGGCCAGACCTACCCCCCCCCCAAATCAGTGGGCAGAGGCCCAAAATCAAGTACTCTCTCTCTTAAGCATGGGGGCTATTCATTTGGTACCAGAAGAGGAAAAGGGACAAGGTTTCTATTCGAGACTTTTTCTGGTACCCAGAAAAGGCAATACATGGCGTCCTATCCTGCACCTTTCTACTCTAAATACCTTTCTGGTGATTCCAAAATTCAAGATGCCGACTCTTCACCAGCTGCTTCCTATGCTAAGCAAAGATGCTTGGTTGGCAACACCAGACTTAAAAGAAGCATACCTGCACATCCCTATCAGAGAGTCTTGCAGAAGATACCTACGCTTCAAAGCAGGCTACATGCACTATCAGTTCTCTGCACTGCCCTTTGGCTAATCTACTGTGCCCAGGGTATTCACAAAGTGCCTAGCTCCAGTCATTGCATTCTGCAGGCAAAGAAATATTCAAATATATCCATACCTGGACGATTGTCTAATTCAGGCAAAAAGCCAGAACATACTTTTGAAACATCTGGCCTTTGTTCAAAGGGTACTGGCTTGTCTGGGGTACACCATAAGCAAAAAGAAATCACACCTGATACCCTTTCAACAAATTATATTCCTGGGAGCAAGCTTGAATACAACTTCCCAGATGGCTTTCCTCACGCCAAAGAAATGGACTCATTTGGCAACCTACTTCAAACAAGTGGTCACAAAAACCCAGTTATCTGCAAGGCAAATACTGCAAGCCTTGGGGTTCATGGCCTCCTGCATTCTTCTAATTCCATATTCAAGGCTGCATATGAGGAGACTGCAATGGTATCAACATTCACAGGGTCTAGAAGCTATGACTCCTATCATACCTTGCCTACGCCTAGAGTTCCTTTGGTGAGCAGAGTCCTGCCACCAAAACAAGGGATTACCATTCACTCTACCCCCTGCCACCCAAGCCTTAACAACAGATGCATCAGACTGTACATGGGGGGCTCACCTGGCAGGGAAGTGCATTCAGGGCAAATGGAACCCAAGCCAAATGCACCTACACATAAATCAAAAGGAAATGTTAGCTGTACAGAATGCTCTGACAGCCTTCAAGGGCCCCATTCTTCCAGGACAACTAATGGTAAAGACGGACAAGACCACGGTCATGTGGTATATAAACATGCAGGGGGGTACACACTCTTACCCCCTCTGCAGACTAGCCATGGCATTGTGGAACACAGTCTTGAGCTACCAAGTGAATCTGCAAGCTCAATTCCTGCCAGGAAAACTAAATACACTGGCAGATGGACTAAGCAGAAACCTCATGGACCCACATGAGTGGAAACTGGAACCAAGGATTTTCAACATGTTGACAAGCAATTGGGGGAGCCCAGATATAGACCTGTTTGCCCCCCCCCCCCCCCCAGAACTATCAATTGGACAAAGTTTGCACAAGGATTCCCCACAAACTAGCTTGGAAAGTGGATGCTGTATCCTTCTGCTGGAAAAACCTATCAGTTTATGCCTTTCCTCCTCCTCTGCCTCTGCTGTCCAAGGTAATACTAAAGATCAAACAGGACAAGCCAAGGATGATTTTAATTGCACCAGACTGGCCATGCCAACACTAGTACCCCATCCCGTGCAGTGCGTCACGCTTGGCCCCATGGCACCTGCCTCAGACTCCTTCCCTGTTGTCTCAGCAGGAGAACCAGATTCTGCACCCCCAGCTGCAAACCCTGAACCTAGCAGCCTGGCTAATTACCTAATATCTTCACCACCCCTCAGTAAATCAGTGATGGATATCATTTTAGAGGCTAGGAGGCCTAGTACTAGAAAACCTTATGCTGCAAAATGGAAATGATTTTGTACCTGGAACCAATCTCAAGGGATGGTCCTACCATCTCAAGGACCTACAACCTGTAAGTACATCTCTTATCTACAAACTACTTAGAAAACTAAAACCATGTACACCATCTGCTGATCATCTCCCATCAGAATACCTTCAGATTGCTGCAAAGACTGTATGTCACCCCATATCTATCCTGATTAATAGAACTATTTCCGAAGCTAAAATTCCAACCATCTGGAAAGTTGCCCATATCATCCTTCTTCATAAAGGTGGGTCTTCCACTGAACTCTCTAACCTTCGACCTATTGCCTTACTCTCTCCATTATCTAAGATAATGGAAAAATGTATTCACAAACCACTACTTAACCACCTACTACAAAACAACCTACTAGAAAACTGCCAGCATGGCTTTAGACCATTCCACAGCACTACAACTGCCCTACTCTCCTTCACTGACTCTATAAATAAAATCGGAACAACAACTCCTTCTCTGCTGCAATATTTGACTTGTCAAAAGCCTTTGACATGGTCAACCATAACTTACTTCTAGACAAACTAAATTCCTATTCTCTTAACCCACAAGCATTACAATGGTTTAGGGCTTACCTTCAAAATAGACAACAAGCAGTACTTTGGGAAAACAATCTGTCATCATTACTTCCCGTAAATATTGGAGTCCCACAAGGCTCTATTTTAGGTCCCCTTCTCTTTTCCTTATTCACCAATGACCTTCACTTGAACACACCCCAAGCCACCTGCATCCAATATGCAGATGTTTTAAGTCCTTAATCTGTACTTCTAGGAATCTAGCCTCCCTCCAGTCGATTACCCAAAATGTATTCCAAAGTGTTGAAAACTGGTTTATGCAACACTGCCTCCTCCTTAATCCCAAAAAAACAAAACTACTTTTTACGCCAACTCATAAATCACCAAATCCATTCTTTACCATTACCTCTAATAATGCCACCAACATAACCCCAGATACTACCACCCAGCTATTAGGAGTTACAATTGACAATCGCCTTAACTATGATGACCATATTAACTCCACCATAAAGTCTGTTAACAAAAAACTTGGTTTTTCTATAGAATTAAACCATTCCTTACCCCCTTAGCCAGGAAGACTATTGCTCAGACCCACGTCATCTCTACCCTCTTTTATGCCTCTGCCATATATACTAACTTATCTAAAAACAACCTCTCAAAACTATCTACATGATATAATAGCATTGCTATCACATGCTCTCCCTTTAAAACTCACCACTGCCTTAACCTTAGACAACTTGGATGGCTAGAAATACAGAACCTTATACTCAGTAAACAACTACTTATTACCCATAAAATTCTGCACTATCCCAATAATACCCCTATCCTCATAGATCTTATTTCACCATACAAAAATCTGTCTACACTACGTTCTGCCAATAAACATCTGGTATCCTTAGTTAAATCCAACAACAAAGCAGGTGACTCTCTTTTCTCTAATACTATAGGAAAAAACTGGAATCTGCTCCCTTCTGAACTATCTACCCTAGCTTCTGCTACTCTATTCAAAAAAACATATCAAAGAACATCTTAAAGCCCAGTGGCTCTGTCCTTGTTCTAACCCAGACTGAAATTCCATGCCCCTCCTGCTCAAATCCCATCCCCACACACTAACCTAAGCATATAAACCAACTCTTTTTCTCTTTATACCTGCTCTGTTTTTGTAATCTAATAATTGTTCTTTACTTTGCCCCTAGCAAACCTTTGTATATTGTCTATAATCCATAATTTGTATTATATTTATTCATATAAACAATGCTATCTCTGTACTGTAATTTTAATATACATGTCCTTTTTATAAATTGTTAACATTTTAACTGTTTATGCTGGAGCTTTTCTCCCCGGGCCTCTACTGAAAATGGACATATATCCAGTTAGACTAGCCCAGTCAACAAATGTAAAATAAATAAAAATAATAAAATAAATGAGCGCAGCAGTGCCCAATTTACCTCAGATTCTACAATATTTGACTGAGATGCTTCATAAGGGCTTGTCCTTTTTCTCCATCAAAATTCATGCCTCAGCCATTTGAGCTCATTGTAGCACAGAGCCTCCCCTCTTCTCTCACCCAATGCTCAAGCAGTTTCTCAGAGGGGCCAAAAATTTAAGGCCACCGAGGAGAGCTCCAACTCCAGCCTGGGACCTTAACTTTGTCTTGGAGAAACTCAGTCTTCCTCCTTTCGAGCCAGCTGCTGCTGCAGATTTAAAATTCCTTTCCTGGAAAACAGCTTTCCTTTTAGCAATCACTTCTGCAAGAAGGGTATCCGAGTTACAGGTCCTTATGTCAGTGGAGCCTTTCATCATCTTTCATGCGGATAGGGTGTCCCTCAGAACCAGTCCCTCCTTCATGCCCAAGGTGGTATCCAGTGTGGCTCTTAATCAGTCCATTCATTTGCCTACCTTCTTTCCTAACCCACAGAACAAAGGGGAATGGATACTGCTTAGATGTGCACAGACAACTTAGATTCTACTTGGACAGGACTAAACCTCAAAGGAAATCTGAACAACTGCTGGTGGCATTTGCTACAGGGACAGAGGGGAAAGCCATTTCAAAGCAAACCATTTCAAAATGGATATGCCACTGCATTCATTTCTGCTATAAGCACCATGGAAAACCTATCCCACAGGGCATCAGACCCCATTCAACCAGGGCTGCATCTACCTCTACATCCTTTCTCAGGGGCGTCCCTACAAGGGACATCCTAGAAGCTGCTACCTGGAGTTCTGTGCATACTTTCACCAAGCATTATCATTTGCCAATTTTCTCTAAATCCAGTGCTAGTTTTGCCACTGCAGTCTTGCAGGGCCTTATAGCTGGTCCTAATTCTATTTAAATTCCTCCTCCCAACCTTAGCTTTGGGAATCTACCTAAATGTAATGACTGCAACAGTGAAACACGAAGAACATAGTACAGTTGTGTACACTTACCATAAATGTAGATGTTCGAGTGTATTCACTGTTGCAGTCCTGGTTACCCTCCCTCCAGCCCCCTTTCTTCTTTTGGCTATACCTCTACTCTCACTTACTATGCTCAAAAAACTTTTTGGTGTATTTGCTTTTTTGTTGGAGGTATATTCTTGTATTATAGATTTAATTGCTTCCCATTGGGGGCACCTGACATCTGGGGCAAGAAAAACTGATGTAATGGTGTCGGCTGCATGTTTTATACCCCTGATGATCTGACGTCATGGAAGAAGGGACAGCAACCGACGCAGGACCTAAGACTTTGCTAATCAGGCCGACTGAGGGCTACTGCAAGCAGATAACCCAAATGTAATGACTGCAACAGTGAATACACTCTAACATATACATTTGTAGTAAGTGTACACAACTGTACTTTTTGTGATGTGTATTACTCCTAGAAGGTTGAGAGCCAAGGAGCCAGAGTGAGTGTTTCCATTAAATTTATTTTTTTACTGTAGCTGGTTTTGGATTGTTAGTGCTGTAGTCCATTGAATAGTACCAGAGTTATCACCTGCCCCTCTTTACACAGGACAGTCCCTTTTTGGCAGTTCTGGCTTGCAAAAACAACTAAAAAATCACAAATATCCTAAGATTTTAGATCAAAACATGTTTTCTAGTTTTCTTTAGTAATTGCATGAAACAATTATCTTGTATTTGAAACACCTAAATGTTATATGAAACAGCATAAGCGACTGAAAAGGTATATGAATAAACTGTTTATTTATTTTAAACAAGAAACAACTTTAATAAATTGTCACTTATGACATATGCAATCACACATTTATATAAATGAAAAAAAACCATACTGACATAATTTTAGTTGCAGACATTATACATCAGTCAGACATTACATAGCGCATTCAAATGCTGATCTCTTTTAAACCTCATTCCTCCTCTGTATGTATTGTTCCCACAATTCCCACTTTTCCTCTGTAATTTGCTCCTCCCCTTTTCTAAAGAGCCCAATTCCAGTTGTTTTATCTCTGTTACTATATTCACTACTTCTAGTACAACTGACTTAGACTTTGATTTCCATTTTCTAGTAATTGCTTTTTTGGCAGCCAGCATAATTAGACTCAGCAAGGCCTTACTATGTCTAAACAATTCTGATTCTGTATCATAGCTCAAAAAATTGTTTCCTTAGTCATACCAGTTTGCTCACCCAGTATTTCTGATAGAGTAGTCTGCAGGGAATCTTTAAAGTCTGCCAACTCATTAAACCGCCAAAAAATATGTTCCCAATTACTGCCTTCTTCCCCATCACATCATCTGTACTTGGGATGGGGCCCGAATGGAGAGATAAGTCAGCAAGCAAGGGGTAGTATTGATGAAATTGAATTCATCCCCAAGTCTTTGTGAGCACCGTCAAGAGCTGTACCCTGTTTTTACAAAATCTCACCAAGACGACACTGATGTATAGACTGTATTTGTATAGCATATATCATATCAGAAGAAGAAGTAGGTTAAAAATTAATGATCCACCAATCTGGCCAATAGCTGCAAGTAATGGGAGCAAAACTGAGACCATGGCTATTTTTTATAGATAAGCATCTACAACAGATAGTGGAAGAAGCTACTTCATATATAAAAGATTCTTTTGATTTTAAAAATAAAATTAAAAATATCAGGGTACAAGAAATAGATTATCTTGTTACACTTGATGTGAAGTATTTGTATATGGTCATACCGAATAGTGAAGGCATGGAAATGGTCAGATTTGAATTAATTAGATCTAAGAAATATTCATCTGGCATGGCTACAATGAGACCAGGCCAGGCCCAGGGGAAGGATGCCCCCCCCCCCCGTTGTAGAAGGAAATAGTAGTCCACAAAAATCACAAAAACTGATAGTCCAAAGATGAGCCATAAAGACGATAAAGTGGAGTATATTGAGGATGAGAAAGAAATGACGTACAGTTACTATTATGCAAAAAGCCCAGAATTTCCAGATACAAGATATAGAAAATGATTGAGAGAAATTAGATGAAAGAAGAACATTTCCACAAGAAAAACTGTCAGAAGTTTCAATTAAAAATTAGTATTCATTAATACAACAGATTTGTGAAAAACAGTATGTAGATCAAGAAACTTTTATCTGTTTGGAAAAAGAAGTATCTGAAGAAGTGAGAAAATATAAGCAACAAAACCTAGAGATTTTTGAAAAGTATAAAAAAGAAATATGGACATGTGGAAGAAAGAGAGATTTGATATGGTGCAGTATCTATGCAAAGGAGAAAGCCAAATTAATCAATGTAAAGAAAGCGGAAAATTTCACAATAAAAAACAATATTACAAAGAGGGAATGTAGAGAAGATCAGTAAAGCAGAAGTTAAATAAAAAACAGAAGTTGAAGTTATGGAGTGCCTGCGAAGTGAAGGATTTGTTGTAGAAGGTCTAATACAGGTTTGATCACATTATGATGGAGTGAGTCCGCAAAGTAAGGAGAAGCAAGATCATCAGGGGACATCTGAAGAAGACATGTGGACATGGGAAAGAAAAAGAGATTTAATATGATGTAATATTTATACAAAGGAGAAAGCAAAACCAAGCAATGCAAAAAGAGCAGCACCAAAGATATTTGAAGAGAAATACAGGCAAAGGAATCCGGACATGGAAAACTTTGCAATACAAAAAATAAGAAGACAAAGAGGAAAAGTAGAAACTGAGATTAGTAATGGAGAAGTTAAAGAAATAGAAACTGAGGTTATGGAGCACCTGAGAAGTGAAAGATTCAGTGTATAAAATCTAATTAACAAAGCATCATAACAGGATAGAGCAATGGATATCCTAATTAAGGGGAAAACAGTGGAACAGGAAGCAATTGGTCAGGTGCCATAAATCTGAGGAAACTCTGATGCAGTCAGTGTTGTGTAGTGATAGGCCAGTGAGTTCCCATATGACAGAGCAACAGATGGCACAGGATGAAATTGAAGAGAATGTGCCACAGGAAGATGCTGTAGAACTTTCTAAAGAATGCCTGCAGGATATGAAAAACAAAAAATGTGCCCTTAGTTTAAAAGAAAATGAGTACTCATTTTCATTTAAACCTTTACCAGCAGTTGCATGTAGTAAAATAATCCATTTGGTTTCTAGGTTCTCAGTGCTTGTTCTCACATCACCAGCCCTAATATTAGGCATAAAAACTTCAAGCACCAAAAAGTTAAAATCATGATTAGAGCCTTCATTTTTCACGTTTACCAAGTGCATGTCTATCATCGCATCTAGTCATACTATAAACATGCTCTCTAATCCTATCTCTAAAGTTATGATTTGTCTTAACAACGTAGTAATATTTACATACAATACACTCAACAAAATAAACAACATTCTGAGTATTACAGTCAGCATAAAAGTTGCAGTAAAATCTGTGGCCAATAACTAGATGTAAGAAGCAGTTACATTCAGTGATATATGAACAAACATTGCAACCACCACATCTGAACATCCCTTTCCCCATCAGATTTGACTTGTTCTCATCCCAATGGATTTATAACATAACATTCTCTTAATCGATTTGTAGTTTTTAAAGGTAAATTTAGGTTCACAGCGTACCACTTCTTTAAGCTTAGGGTCTGTCATAAGTATATTCCAGCATTTCTTAATGGTGTTACAAACATTATATACATTATTAGAATAGCTCAATGATAGCCTTAGTGTCACTTCCTACTTTCCTAGGTGTCTGCATTGAGGCATCGCCAAAATATGATTGTGCTCTATCATGTCTACGCATCAAAACTTCATCCTGTATCTGATGCACCTTATATTCGCTATATCCTCTCTGGCAGAAGTCCTTAGCTAAAGTATCAAAGGAAGAAAACATGTTGCTGTCTTTATTGTGCAATCTCACATGTCTAAAGAAGTGACCTCTCATTACATTTCTTTACATTACATTACATTACGCAGAATGTTTATTTTGCTGGGTATCACTTTCAGAAAGAACGTACTTAGTACAGAAGAATTTTCAGAAATACTCGGAGAACATGGAGGCAGAGCTGAGTTAATAAGTAATATATAAGCAACAGAATTGAAAAATGTATGTGTGTGTTAGGGATAAGACCACACTGATTAGGTGTACACAGAGCATCTGTAGATGCTTGAGTCACCCAGGTACAGTCAAAGGTTTTTATATTGAAAATATTTTGGTGATCTCTATGGATGCTCACACTTAGCACTTTAATTTCTGTTCCTTTGTTGCCCATGTAAATCCAGTAAGAAATGATTAACAACAGGTAATTAAGGTCTTTTAACTTCGTTGAAACATGGCTCTCCAACAACCAGCTCATCCTTAACCCTAAAAAAAAACAAAGCTGCTACTCTTCCTACCTAAAAAGTTCATAAATATTAAACCCTCCTTCTCCACACAGTCCCTTAATAACACTCCCATTCAGGTAGAATCCAGTACTAAGCTCTTAGGCGTAACCATCAATGATCAGCTTAAATTTGACTTGCATGTTAATAACTGTATCAAAAAGACTCATTCAAAACTAGGGCTCCTTTAACATAACAAGAATTTCCTTACCTCTGAAGCCAAGATTACTCTCTCTTTTATCTACCTTTTATCCAGTCTAATGTACAGTTCTCAAATTCTCACAAATCTTATCTCAGCACTCTTGACCAAACTCAAATCTACCTACAACAAGGTAGCTAGATGTGCTGCCCAACAAACCTACAAATCCAATCACTGTCTCTCTCTAAAACACCTAAATTGGCTTGAATTAGCCCACCAGCTTCTTTCTCAGCTCCAGATCACCCATTCTATCCTATACCAGCCTTCCTACTGCCCAGCACTGTCCCCTGTCATCTCCCATTATTCTCCCTCCAGACCTCTCCAAAGCTCTAACCAAGACCTACTACAAATCTACAAACCCAAGTCTAAATTTGGACGCAACATGTACAGCTATCACTCCACTATTGCCTGGAATAGGCTACCACTAGAAATCAGGACCCTTACACATCCTAAACAATTTAAGACAGCCACCAAAGAGCACTTTAAAAGTCACTGGTCCTGCCACTGCACTCTCCCTCCTTAACATCCCCTACTTCTCATACCTTAATCTACTTTCTGCCCTTAACTCACTCTTCTCACTAGCTCTCTCTAATCTTCCTTGACTACTCTTTCTACTGTCTTCTAAAATCCTTTTAAGCAAATTGCGTCAGAGAAATATTCTATTGTAATTGTCTTACCTTCATGCAACTATATCATGATAAAACTGGGTTTTTGTAACCACTTACCCCAAAAACTATACTCATCTTAATGACATATTTCTTTTTATACATCTTGAAATAGTTATACTGTACTCCTGATTACTGACACTGTATAACATTTTATTGCTACTTAATGCCTTGTAATAATCCTGTAACATTGCTGTTTCATGTCATTTATAATGAAAATTGTATAATATATTGGAGCTTTTCTCCCCGGGCCTCTGCTGAAAAAGGGCTCTTCAGCTCAGTCGGACAATCTTGGTCAATAAATAAATAAATAAATAATAATAATAATAATGTCGCTTGCTGGGAAACGCCACATTTGTAGTTCTGTAAGATGTATGTATTCATCGCAGTAAAGGATGACAGAGGCTACATTGAACTGATGCTCCATTATTTTATTTTTATTTGGGATTTAGTTTTTCTAGCCATGGCTGTACAATATGGAGCACATTTCAGTTGTCTTACTTTGAGTGATTTCTCTTATTACTTATGTTTCTAACCAGAGTGTTTCCAGCTGAGCAGAAGAAGGGAAGAATCTCTGAAAGCTTTATCTAGTCTGAGTGAGGGAAGGATGAAAGTACTTCACTGTCACCTGATAAAACAGGGACTCTAATCTCACCTGCTGCTTCTTGACTCATGCTACCTGACAGGGAGTCTAATCTCACCTGCTGCTTCATGAGTCATGCTACCTGACAAGGGGGTCTAATCTCACCTGCTGCTTCATGAGTCATGCTACCTGACAAGGGGGTCTAATCTCACCTGCTGCTTCATGAGTCATGCTACCTGACAGGGAGTCTAATCTCACATGCTGCTTCATGTGTCATGCTACCTGACAGGGGGTCTAATCTCACCTGCTGCTTCATGAGTCATGCTACCTGACAGGGAGTCAAATCTCACTTGCTGCTTCATGAGTCATGCCACCTGACAGGGAGTCTAATCTCACCTGCTCCTTCCTGAGTCATGCTACCTGACAGGGAGTCTAATCTCACTTGCTGCTTCTGAGTCCTGCTACCTGACAGAGAGTCTAATTTCACCTGCTGCTTCCTGAGTCATGCTACATGACAGGGAGTCTAATCTCACCTGCTGCTTCATGAGTCATGCTACATGACAGGGAGTCTAATCTCACCTGCTGCTTCATGAGTCATGCCACCTGACAGGGAGTATAATAATCTCACCTGCTCCTTCCCGAGTCATGCTACCTGACAAGGAGTCTAATCTCATCTGCTGCTTCCTGAGTCATGCCACCTGACTGGGAGTCTAATCTCACCTGCTGCTTCATGAGTCATGCTACCTGACTGAGTCTAATCTCACCTACTGCTTCCTGAGTCATGCTACCTGACAGGGAGCCTAATCTCACTTGCTGCTTCTGAATCATGCTACATGACAGGGAGTCTAATCTCACCTCCTGCTTCATGAGTCATGCCACGTGACAGGGAGTCTAATCTCACCTACTGCTTCCTGAGTCATGCTAACTGACAGGGAGTCTAATAATCTCCCTGCTCCTTCCTGAGTCATGCTACATGACAGGGAGTCTAATCTCACCTGCTGCTTCATGAGTCATGCCACGTGACAGGGAGTCTAATCTCACCTGCTGACTCATGCTACCTGACAGAGAGTCATCTCACCTGCTGCTTCCTTTTATGGCATCTTAAAGTATACTCAGCTTCCTGTTGGTTATGCAGGTGTCTTGTTAGATGTGATGGCAGAAGGTACAGTTTGAGATAAATGAACATTAACATATTTATGAAAAGGAAATGCCTCAGTTTGGTGTCTGGTGTGGGGATCAGTGAATTTAGGAGGTGAAGAGCTTGAATATGTTGTGCCCCCTTCTAGTTTCTGAGGTTTGGCATTAATCTTGCCTGTTGTTTTCCCCTGACAGAGCTGCCAGTTCGCTGTAAGGGTATAGATAACTATTTTTTGCATGTTTGTATGCATCTGACTCTACTGGTGGAACAGGTTCAGCAAGTGATCCTAGCACTGACCCTGTATCAGAGGAGTAGTTGGTGATGATGAAAGAGCATCATGATTTATTATCCTGTGGAATCCTACGACTGACCCTGTACTGGAAGTGTAGTTGGTAATGGTGAAGGCACATCATGACATGTTATCCTGTGGGATTCTAACACTGACCCTGTACCAGAGGCATAGTTGTCAATGGTAAAAGGGTATCATGACATGTTATCCTGTGGGATCCTAATATTGACCCTGTGCCTTCTCAGAATGGAACTCGTTTACCAAGTTAACACAGAACTAACAAAGAAGGGGGTAGCCATATGTTAGGGCAATCCATTTTCTCAAGTGGAAGTTGCTCTTCTGTCTTCTGTTTTTTTGGACTTCTTTTGTGATGGTAAGGTGAAAAAAACTCATTTGGGCACCCTATTGTGGTGAGTTGTCATACTGGGATAGCGTATTATGGGGTAATTCTGATGCAGACTTTGTTATAGGTTCATAGGTGTGTACTATACTAATGGCCCTGGAGCCTTTACAAATCTAGCCCCAAAAATTGCCCAGGCACCATGCCACCCAATGTTAGTTCACACTGCCCCTATCCAATAGGGCAACTGGAGTGATCCCTTGGGTTGAATCTCTGTTACCCATCCACTTGTCAAGATTTCTCTTGAAGAGGGCCAGTGAGGTGACATGAATGGGAAGCTTATTCCAGAGTATGGGCAGTCTTTGAGAAATGAACCTGTCCCTCCAGCATGTTCTGTTAATTGTGGTAATGAGGTTGTGATCTCTGGAGCATGTGGCATGGGAGATTGGGATTTCTTTTGGTGTCACCAAGAACAAAGTAGTCACAGAAACACTAGGCTTTAATGAAGCTTTCGGGCTCTCAACCCTTCATCAGCATATATCATTATGCATTTCATACCATTTAAATAGAGGAAACCATTAAAATCACATGATCAAACCAGCCAATAAAACATACTAAGAAAAAGGAAAACATAAAAGAATCAAATACATAAACTCTTATTAAGAGTGTGTATGTATGTGGGGGGTTTCTTAAAACATTATAATAATATATTTAAAACTATTTATTATAACACAAAATTAGTTAATGTATTATAAATTACTCATTTGGCGCTTTACTAATACTGGTTTAATAGTAGTAGTACTATTTAAACCAGGTAGAGTGTCAGCTTGTAATCTTATTATCCATTCTAACTCTCTCATTTCTAAAAGGTTGTTAATATCACCCCCCCTCACACCCACTTGCATTACATCTATACATCTAAATTTAAAAGTGTGTGTGCTGAATTCATATATATGCTTATATAGAGCATTAGTTTGTATTTGTCTATTTATCTCAGATCTATGCTCGATTATACGATCTTTAAGCCTGCGTATAGTCTTTCCTACATAAAATGCCTGACATTGCATACAAGTAGCAAGATAGACTAATTTCTCTGGAGCATGTGGCACGGGAGATTGGGATTTCTTTTGATGTAGCATTTCAAGTAGGGCTGGGTCAGACATGGCTTTGTAAGTCAAGCAGAGATCACCTCTAAGTTGATGATAAGAGACTAAGAGCAGCTGAAATTTCTTGAGTCTGTCCATGTAGGATATGTGTTTAAGGCCTAGGATTCTTTTTGTGAGGTACTTTGTGGCCTTTCCAGCGGTTGTAGGTGTCTGGTCAGATACATGCCAAATGGGGTGTTATATTCGATGCTTGCTGTAATAAGGGATGATGACCTCTTTCTTCCTGGATGCAAAATTTATGGTAATGAGATGTGCCATGTAGAAGGACTTTCTGACCACAGTGGCAATGTGGTGGTCGAAGGTGAGGTGGCTGTTGACTTGGGTGCCCAGATCTCTTATGGCCCCATCAGTGCTCAGTGGGGTCCCATCAATGTGGTAATTTGTGGGAACTGAGTTTTTTCCAAACAGGATGATAATGCACTTTTTGGCATTAAGCTTCAGGCCATGGTTCCGACACCAGTCATTGGTCTCAGAGAGGCCCTTTTGTAGGATGTTTGCATCACTTGGGCAGTTGATAATGACTCCTAGCTTGCAGTCATCAGCAAACTTGGTCAGCCAGAGTCCTTCTGTATTGGCCTGGACCTCTGAGAAGTAGATGCCAAACAGGAGAGAGCCCAGGACCGAGCCCTGTGTGACTCCACTCGTGACTGGTCGACAGTCTGACTTGGAATCTGCAACTTTCACTCTGTAGGTCCTGTCTGTGAGCCAGTTTGCAACCCACCTAATGATGCAAGGATCGATGCCTAGTTTAGTGAGTTTATCAATGATACCTGATTGGGGAATGATATCAAAGGCCTTGGCCAGGTCGAGGTAGGCTGTATGCACTGCCTTACCCTCATCCACAGCCTTGGTGACTGCCTCAAAGAAGTCAACCAGGTTCAGCAGGCAGGATCTCCCCTTGACAAACCCAGACTGTGTGGGCTCAAGAGTTTGGAGATTGCCTATATCATTGTTAAGTAGGTCCATGATGATGCACTCCATAGCTTTGCATACCAGACCTGTCAGACTAATGGGGCGATAGTTCCCAGGGTCTGTAGCTGCTCCCCCTTTATGGAGCAGGATAACTGTAGCAGTGCAACATTCATTAGGGACATAGCCTGAGGTAAGGTTGTGATTGAACAGGGCACACAGATTTGGTGCCATTTTGTTTTGTAGCTCATGCAGGATGCAGCCAGGGATATTATCAGGTCCCATGGATGCTGTATTATTGGCTTTGGACAGTGCAGCTTTTACCTGTGCCACAGAAATGGTGGGTACCAGGCTTTCTTCTGGTATTGTGATAGGACCCTGGAGGGAGGGGTAAAGTTGACACTGAATCTTTCGGACAGTATGTTGGCTATATCTGTTGACTCACTATAGGAGGTGCCATTGTGTAATAACTCACAGCAAATCTGGGTATTGCCTTGGAGGTTTTTGATATAGCTATAGAAAGCTTTGTGGTTGTTTTTGGTGTCAGCTGCAATTCTGCCTTCATAGCTGGCTTTAGAAGATTTGTTAAGGTATCTCAGATTTTTGTTGAGACTAAGGGAGGTTTTTCAGTCTTGTGACTTCATTTTTTTTCTGCAACATTTTCTTCCTTCTGTTGTAGAGTTTATTGATGGCTGGGGACCACCAGATTGGCTTCCTTTTTTGGAGGAGAGCGTCTTGGTTCTATTTGGTATGACAAGGTCCATGCATTTGTGTACATCCTTGTACAGTGCATTGGTGTAGGATTTGGTAGTCATGTAGCTATTTTACATTGGCATAGATGCTGAGAAGTTAGCCACCTCTGTTTTTAGTAGCCCAGAGTTGGATTTAGAGAAGTTTTTCAGGGTGGTCACCTTAGCAGGTGTTGTAGGTGAGATGGAGATTTCCATGGTGATCAGTTTGTGGTTGGATTTCACCAGGGAGGAACTGACTATAGGTGTGGAGCAACAGTCTCCCATGTTGGTGATAACCAGGTTGAGGATGTTGCTTCCTCTAGTGGGGGGGTCAGAATGAGCTGGTCCAGGGCATTGGAATTGATAAATTTTGGTAAGCAATGGGCCTGTGCATTGGTACTTGTATAGTTTTTCCAGTTGATGGAAGGGTAGTTGAAGTCACCCAGTATAAGAGTATTGCGTTGGACCTTGATAGATTACAGGGGGCTGAGGAACTTGGAGTGAGAGTCTGGAGACATGTTTGGGGATCTGTAGCAGGCTATGACTTGTATCGCCATCTTACCCAGTGTTAGTTGTACCTGAACAAAAGTGAAGAACTGCATAGTAGTTTATAAAAGACCAAACACTAAGTGATCTCATTTGATTAGAACATGATGGTTGTGATTTAACTGGTTCCTAATTTTAGCAAAAGTGGCACTCCTTTTCAGAAGATACTAAGGTCAGAGGCAATAGATTTTATGTAGTGTTAAAGCAGTCTGAATTTCCTTTTGAAATGATCCATAAAGGGGATCTTTTAGGACATTCTTGTACATTTTTAAAGAAGTGTCTTGTTAAATATTTTGTCCAGGCCAGGTTCTTTAGTTGTGATGTCATCCACTGGCAAGTGGCACTTCTTATCCTGTTTGTTCTTAGTGGGATGTGCATGTTTGTGATACCCACGATGCCTGTGAACTTTGTGAGCAAGTGTGCCAGAGCCTAGTTAACATGACAAAACTATTCTAATGAAGTCCATTTGATGCTGCTTAGCTGTTGGTTAAAGAAGTGTTGAAGTATTCTAACAGATAAGTGCTCAGGGTGATGGATCAACGAGGGGAAAGTTTGCTTATAGAAAAGTTTGAGAAGTGATCACTAAATGAATAAGTAACTAGACCACGGTGCCTGATATGAGGGAATCATGAGTCAAGATGCAGTGTAATAGAGTCTAGTTGTTAGTTTTAATATTACCCTGTGGGTGTAGCTGAGCTGCCTAGCCTGTAGTGAATGTTTCAGCATCCCTGCTCTTAGTCTATAGTCAGGTTATGATGACTGTCAAGAGTATGAACCCTTGCATATGGTTAATCCATGTATGAAATACACAGTACACTTTGATATATTGAAGCATTGCTTGCTCATGCCTTAGTTATAGACCACATGCTCTGGGCATCCATTCTGAATATGTATAGTAACTGTAAAGCATTTTTAGAGGGTGCTACAGCTACTTGCACCCCTTAATGTGGACTGGAGACGATTCCTCCCTCACATCTCTGATCTCTGTGTGTACTACTTCTCAGGTTGCAGCAACTCAGCAAAGGGGAAATACATTTTCCCTTTTTCTGAGATGATGCAACCTTGAAGGAAGTTTATTTGGAGAACAGAGGTGTGGGGGGAGATCCCCCCAATTGGGGAAGGGAACAACTCCCATAGAAAAACGTTTTGTGGCCACGTTACATATCCATATACCATTATCAGGTAACAGTAATCTCGTCCATGGTAACTGTCATACAAGTTTAACTTCAGGAACATCCACTAGACCTATATTCAGGAGGCTTGTTTTTTGTTCTTATGATCATTTTCTGGACAATTTTTAGTACCAGAGCAAGTTGACTTATTGCTTAGAGGGGTAACTACCTTGCAGCAGCATGGAGTCAGTCACCAAGGAAATCCATAAAGAAAGGAAAAGATAGATGCGTCCATAAGGATAAGTATGATTCCTCTTAAATAGACATGTACCGAGTGTCCTGTTCTCCATTCCAAGACTGGTATTCTCTGCCAGAGAGCAAAAGAAATGTGGCAGTTAAACATTCATTACCAAAGTCATAAAGGATGGTGGATGCATTGCAGGGAAATCTGAAGTAGATGTTTGGCATTGAATAACACTGAGAGAGAGGGAGATGGTAAAGTCACCGTTTTGTCTCCTGTCAGATGCACAGTACAAAAACCACAACAGAGATGCAAGGAGGTAGCTGTTGTCCCCTGTCCCTGTGTATGTGTGTGTGTGTGTGTGTGTGTGTGTGTGTGTGTGCGTGCGTGCGTGTGTGCGTGTGTGCGTGCGTGTGTGCGTGTGCGTGTAACAACAGACATACGAATCAAGAAAACAGCACTCACTATAGTAACTCTGGAAAAGATGTGATATAAAGAAACATCACAGATAAAAAAAATCAAAATAAAATTGTAATTATAAGTGTATTAAAAACAAACAGAAAAGAAAAGCTGTTTCACCCACAGGGATTCATCAGATCACTATTCTCACTATTCAAACTGATAAATCATACACTAAAAACTGAAAAAAATCAGTAAATTGTGCAAAAAAAAATGCAAATGACTATGCACATTTATTTGTTGTAGCAAAACAGAAAATAAGCAGAAACCATGAAAAATACAGGCATAAAAATGTCCAAGAAAAGTGAGGAAAGGAGCAAACATGTCATGTCAAAGCCATTAATGAAATCATTTCTAGTCAAGTTTCCTAAGCTGAAGAATGCATTTAATTGGACAAGCAGAATTAAATCTAGACGGGTTATAGGCATTAAGGCTAATTAGCCATTGCAGCTCCTTCTTTTCAAGACTGGCGTTAGAGTTCTGTTCAAGTGGACCCATCCTGATCATGTCCAAAATGTGAAAAGTGAAAAAAGAATGACCTGGTGATTCGATGCTTTGCTTTGCAAGAGAAGTCTTGCTTACTCTATTTCTAATTTTAGACATGTGTTGGGCTATCTCCTTTTAGTCTGTATGAGGTTGTCAGTCATGATTTATGATGCTTTGCACTTTTTATGTATATCTTTGTTTTCCATGGGTTAAAGATATTATTGAAAAGTTGATCTGATGAAGTCCAGTTGGTGGATGAAACAGCTTATTATAAATTAGAGCTGAGTTATTCCGGTGACTAAGCCTGTTTGAATTTGTTTCTTCAGTACCTTCATAGAAGAGGAATTAACTTCTAAAGTTTTGAACTGTTTATTCCTGTTGCTTAATACTGTAATATTTAAGTGTTTTTTTGTTCATTTTTCACAAAAACAAGGAAATGAAGTCAGTCCTCTACCTTAACACTGGGGACAGCTGTCTCCTTGCATCTCTGCTTTAGTTTATATACATGTTCGTCCTGTGGCTCACTCGTGGTGTATGCAGCGTTCCTGGACATGAGGCGAATTTACCAAAGCCATTGGTGATCTTTGTCATTTTCTTTTGCCTTCTGTTAGATGCAAACTAAGACAGACTTGCATGGTTTTGAATAGTGATGTATCCTTAGGTGTGTTTGTCTTAGTTTGGGCATTGTATCCCTCGTTCTGTGCATGTTAATGGAAGTAAAAAGTATAATTTAGGAGAGAAAGAGAGGGCCTGAGTTTGATGAGAGTGAAAGGTGAAAGCACTGTTGCTGGAGATGGGAGAGAGAGGATGGTGTGAAAACATGCAAAGTACACAGTGGCAAAGATACTTGAAAAAAATGTTTGTGGAGCACAGTGCATCAGCTAATTACTGACAATAGTTGTGGCTCACTGTATAGTCTATTTTCAGCAGGGGACACACTTGCCATTTGGTGTTGAATAAGAAACAGAGGTGGACCAGTTTCTGCCTGTTTGTCTCATTTCTGATTTACAGTAAGGTGCTTATGATTCACCCACAAAACACTCCCATGTTCTGCAGTTTCCTCTGCTCTCTGCTGTGTGTGTGTGTGTGTGTGTGTGTGTGTGTGTGTGTGTGTGTGTGTGTGTATATATATATATATATATATATATATATATGTGTGTGTGTTTGTGCATATGTGTAAATGCACCTGTGAGAGAGTGTGTGTGTGTGTGTTCTGCATTGCCACATATTTCAGTGACTGTGTGGGAAAACTCTTTTTCGAGACCCATAGCATACAACAGCAGCACAATATTCAATGGCAGATTTAATCACATCAAAAATTATTTATTAACAACTGTATCAAGTTAAGGCTCAAATGTGAAAATGAGTCCTCAAACTATGTCTCTCTGATGGGCAGAAGAAAAGTAAGTTAGCGTCTGCCTCCTACAGGAATTCACGGTACAGGATGCAGGTTGAATCATTGGTCAGCAACATTCTAGTTACTGTGGAGCAGTGAAGAGAGGCCAGAAAGCCCAACTAGGACATGGTTAGTAATAGCAATGTGTGAGCTCAGAAGTGCATCATCATCAAACACCATGAAGAGGTGCACAGGCACATTGTATTCCCTGGTGTTGTTAGATATGTTTTGTCTTTCTCACAAGTGCCGAATATAGTAAAAGATGCAGTGGAAACTGAATGGTGTCTGTGTAAATGTGAGTTTAGCTTTTTCAAGCTTTTGCCTTATCCCCACTGATGTGTGACTGTGGGTTGGTATGTTAATGTGAGGGTTGTATGCAGGGCAGAGCTTGCCACATATGGTACGCAGTGGGACTTGGCCCCCCTGAGAAATACTTTTTTTTAAAAGTACATTTCACTTGTTTCATTCGCGTTTTATGGTGTGTTATTTTCATGTTTAGCAGCTAATCATACTTGCTGGTAATCTCTCTGGATGGCATCTGCTATTCATACAGCCTCATCATCATTGGATCCATGTTAGTTCAGTGATGTTTTTGGTTTCATGACTATGCAGTTCATTATACTGAAACCTGTATATGTTTGTGTGTGTTTGTTTGTATTCATCATATGGATGAGAATAATGCTACAGGAATTCTTACTCTGACTGGGTTGCAGTTGTTAAGCAAATGTCAGTCCCTTGGCTTGCCCTTTGTGTCAGTGAAATGTTGATGTAAGATAAAGGCTTGCATTCTTAAAGCCTGGCTGCTGAAGGGAGCCAATCATTTCATTAGTTTGAAGGTATCTTCCCTGGACTTTTGATCTTGCCAGTAAATACTCACTCTTTTACTCACTAACTTTGCATTTAATTATTTGTTCATTCATTCATTCATTATTTTTTGTTAACCAATGCAGGACACTGATCACAACAGACCAAGTTCAATTTCAGCCTGGGAAAAAATGAGAAAAAAATATTAACTGCTAAAATGTCAGTCATTTTACTTTTAATTTTGACTTTCGCTTCTAACAACAAGTTTAAAACATTCTTTAGATCAAAAATTTGTGCTGTTAGCATTCTATTTGTATTGAATTTCCATTTGTCAAGTTTTATGGCTGATGTTCAGGAGAAGTACTCACTCTAGCTAGCATTTCTTTTTTTAGTTTTTAATAGTCTATAAAATCGGTACATTCTATTTCATTTTATTTTATTTTATGTGTTAAGTGCTTCCCAGTTAATAGAGAAGACAAAAGTTTAGCTCACTCGGACTTGTTCCAATTCCCTGTGTGACATTGCTCAACAAACAAAAACGTATGTTTTAATGTTATTATCTTAACTTGAATTCATTATTAATGAGGTAGTCTTTGCACTGGTTTGCACAGTTGCAGTCATGTGCATCTGATCCTGGAGGCGGATCAGGTGTTTATGAGTAATCTCGTTCCAGTATGTTAACCAGTCTCTATGAATTTTTCCATGTTGTCTGGGAAACTGCAACAGTTCATTGTCTTTCTCTCTCGCCCTCCCTGTCTCTCTCTCTCTCTCTCTTTTTACCTCTCACTCTTTGTGTGAGGTAATTAGCTTAAAATGATTGTATACTTGCAGACTGCAGTGCAGGAAAGAACACGTACTATAGTCTGGTATAGCAATCAAATTATGCCACAAAAAAGCAGTGCAGTATTTAGCAAAAGCTGGAGACATTTCTTTATTATTATCTCATTACTTTAAGTATAGTTTATTTACAGTGAAGAGATAGAACTTTAGTGGTCATTACCAAAAAAATTCAACATTCTCCTACTTAATAGATTTTCTGATTACTTACAATTTACCTTCAGTTCATTTGCAAAGTCTCTCAGTGGAAAACAAGAATGCCTAATATTTCACAGACTTTATATTCCATGTTAGGCCAAGTTGCCTTATTATTCCTGGTATATACATGAGCAGTCTCCAGGTACTCTTTAGATATAGTTATAGGTAGGTAGGTACCTTGTATTCCCCAGCTTCTTCTAGTCAAGTGTCCTGGTCAAGATTCCCCAAGACACACTGCCTCGGTAAGAAAACTCTCCTCTCCCATAAAAGACAAATGTCTGTGCCATTTTGGGTTACACACCTTGCTTTTAACATCACCTCACAGGCCAATCACAATAAGCTCTAATGTTACAGATTCTCTACTGCCACAATATGTCGTATATACAGTTCATATAAAAAGTGTATACACCCCTGTTAAAACCCAATGGTTTTGTGATATAAAAAAATGAGACCACAATAAATAATTTCAAAACATTTCCCACCTTTAATGTGACCAATAAAGCGTACAATTCAATTGAAAAACAAACAAATCTGTTAGGGGAAAAATATAAAAAAACATACAATAAGCTGGTTGCATAAATGTGCACACCCTTAAACTATACTTTGCTGAAGCACCTTTTGATTTAATTACAGCATTCAGTCTTCTTGGGTGCATACCTGCCATCAATTAAAGAGACTCTGATTAACCCCAAATAAAGTTCAGCTGTCCTAGTAGGATTTTCCTGACATTTACTCAGTTGCCTGCTACAGCAAAAGCCATGGTTCACTCAGAGCTTACAAAGCTTCAAAGGGATCTCATTGTTAAAAAGGATCAGTCAGGAGAAGGGTACAAAAAAATTTCCACAGTATCGGATATACCATGCAACACAGTGACAGTCATCAAAAACTGGAGAAAATATGGGACAACAGTGATGTTGAAAAGAACTGGACGTCCCTCCAAAATTGATGAAAAGACAAGACAAAAAGTGGTCATGGAGGCTGCCAAGAGACCTACAGCAACACTGAAGAAGCTGCAGGAATTTCTGGCAAGTACTGGTTGTGTACTACATGTGACAACAATCTCCTGTATTCTCCATATGTCTGGGCTATGGGGTAGGGTTGCAAGACAGAAGCCTTTTCTTACAAGAAAAACATCCAGGCCTGGCTAAAATTTGCAAAACAATATATCAGTTCTCCCAAAAGCATACGGGAAAATGTGTTATGGTCTGATGAGACCAAGGTTGAATTTTTTGACCACAATTCCAAAAGGTACACTTAGAGCAAAAACACTTTGCATTACCAAAAGAACACCATCCCCACGGTGAAGCATGGTGGTGGCAGTATCATGCTTTGGGGTTGCTTTTCTTCAGCTGGAACCGGGGCTTTAGTCAAGGTGGAGGGAATTATGAACAGTTCCAAATTCCAGGCACTTTGGCCCAAAACCATGAGGCATCTGCTAGAAAGCTGAAGATGAAGAGGAATTTCACCTTTCAAAATGACAATGATCCACCCCAAGTATAAATCCAAATCAACAAAAGAATGGCTTCACCAGAAGAAAATTAAAGTTTTGGAATGGCCCACCCAGAGCCCGGACCTAACTCCAATAGCAAATCTGTGGGGTGACCTGAAGAGGGCTGTGCACAAGAGATGTTCTCGCAATCTGACAGGTTTGGAGAACTTTTACAAGGAAGAGTAGGTAAGTATTACCAAGTCAAGATGTGCCATGTTGATAGACTCCTACCCAAGAAGACTGAATGTTGTAATTAAATGAAAAGGTGCTTCAACAAAGTATTAGTTTAAGGGTGTGCACACTTATGCAACCAGCTTATTGTACGTTTCTTATTTTTTATATTTTTCCCCTAACAGATGTGTTCATTTTTCAATTGAATTGTACAGGTTGTAGGTCGCATTAATGGTGGGAAAAGTTTTGAAATGATTTATTCTGGTCTCATTTTTTATATCACAAAACCCTGGCATTTTAACAGGAGTGTGTGCACTTTTTATAGCCACTGCACACATCACTCCTATGTACTGTAATATGTGGTAAATATGTCACACATCAAAACAGAACATCAGACAAAGGTTCTGATTCTGAAGTCTGAATTTGCCACTTTGTCACAGTATGTATGTTTGTATTACCTACACATGTGAATTCCACTATCAGTAAAATCAGGAGAAAAGAAAAGAAAACCACCCTGAAAGGGAAACAAAGATGTCTGCACAAATGCAATTTCACAGTACAGCTGATTAATATAAAAGCATTCACCCTTTAGTAATTTCTGGGAGTTATGACTGGGGAATTTGAATTTTAAAAGTTAAGATTTATCAAATAGTAAGTATACCATGTATGCCAAAAATCAAGAGGATTTACTTTCCCCTTTTGAATCTTATCAAAACAACACTATATTACATTCATAAAACTGCATTTAGACTGAAAAGTAATAGCTATGTAAGTGTTTTCATGGTAGAGGCCATACTGTTATTGCCTAGCTGAGGTCACATTGTTTTGGGAAGGGAGAGTAGTTTATTATTCTTCAGCTTGGTGCAGTGTCAGTATTAGAATAGTATTAGAATATAAAAGGGGCTCACAACTGCTGCATCATAGAATCTTGCATTGCTGCTACCAAAGATTTAATATGTATTACTGCTAACCAGATCTAATGTCCCTGTGAATGACTGCTAATTTAATTATGCTTAGGGTTTTGGAAATGTACATTGGATACAGCAATAATTGTCTCAGGGTCTGATTAGTGTTATTCTGAGTAGTTATACCTTGCTTTATGTTATCTTTGTCTCTTATCTTCTATCTTATCTTTCTTGCCTCCTAAAGTTACTCTACTCATCCTGGGCTTCCAGTGCTAGTCAGCAGGAAGCTAAAGAACCCTCTCCAAATATTGGCGGGTCACCTCATTGCATAACAATCCTACAATCCCTCTTTCAAGGAAACCAGTAAAGTATGTCTGCTGAATAATTCCAACAAGAAAGACTTTCTATTGACTGTACCACTAACATAAATGTTACAGCCAGTCCTGAGCTAGGACAGCCAGCAGCCTCTGCTCCCTCCTCTTCTTTAACATCACTATCTCACTCCTCCTACCTGCATAGATACCCCCCTTGTTTTTTCTCACTGTACTATTGCTGTCTACCAATTTTACTCCCTCTCAAACAAGCCTGCAATACTTGAACTGTCCACTAGATGGCACCCTAATTCCAGGCATAATGTCCTCTTACCCTTTTTCTCATGATCAACTACTTACCTTAATTTCTTAAACTTCAGTAGTCCCCGAAGTGCTATTTAGCCCTCTCTTTTGTTTTTTCCTTCATTTCTACTGCCACAGACACTTTCTAGTCCTCTCTCTTTTTTTTCTTTCCCCTCCATATCTACAAACACCTTTCTAGCCCCTATTCTATTCCAGCCTACCACCAGACGTAGTCTAGCTGATTGTTTTTCATTAACTGCTTCAGTATCTGTTTCTACCCGCTCCGTTCGACCTGCAAGCTCACTCCGCTCCACTCCCTACCCCCATTTCCCAACCACCCCCAGGGGTCCCACCTTTATACTCTCTAACCACACCCCTTCCTCTTCCCATTACTCTCTGACCACACCTCTTCCTCTTCCCATTACTCTCTAACCACACCTCTTCCTCTTCCCATTACTCTCTAAACATACCTCATGCTCGTACCATTTCTCTTCAAACACACTCTTCCCACTACCTTTACTCTCTAAACACTCTCCAGTTACCCAACTGCACTAATATTAGCCTGTCACTACTCTCCTCTTATTACACCACACCCTACTCCCTTCTTTCATCACCACCCAGTAAATTTTTTTCTTCTACCTACAAAGAATTTATATTTATTCATATCATGAATAAACAACCCATCCCATATTTTATCCCACTCTTATTCACACTCTCACTACTACCTCCTTTAATCCTCACCCATCTATTCACCTCCTTTGAAAACCCTCTAGGCCCATACCTAAACTACCCAAAGAATGAAACCAACTCTCCAAGCTCCCCTTTCCATTTTATTCATGCTAATATAACATTCTCATCTAACTACATACTTCCTAAATACCATAGAACACTACACAGAAAATACAACAATCTGAACCGCAAGAAAGGTCTATCTCTATACAGCAGATTCCCCAACCCAAACTATCTAAGCCTACTACTCTCTTTAAAGGATGGTGACATCCACCCTAACCCAGGCCCTCCAACAACTCCTATCTCTCTCCTCAACCTCAAAGAATCACCTGCGCAAGCCCTCTCTAAACCATCAAACTCCCATTTAATTGCTCATCTTAATATACGTAGCATAAACAATAAAGTAATTCAACTCCAAGCTCTAACTGAAATCTACTCCTTTGATATTCCTGCTTAACAGAAACTTGGTTAAAACCTGTAACCAAAGACAATGAAATCATCCCACCCGGATATAATATCCAGAGACTAGACCGAATACCCAAGAAAGGTGGAGGGGTTGCTATCCTATATAAATCTAGCTTACAATTAACCACTCATAACTGTAAACCACCTTTAGACTCCAGTGCAAAAATTCTTATCTCCAAACTTCATCTTAACAATTCCAAATCCATCTATATTATCTGTATACATCTACCTCCTGGTAACAACACTGCCACCATGGAAAACATACTTTGCTGGCTTTCCCAAAACCTGCCTCAAGAAACCATAATCCTACATGACACAAACATTGACTGGACCTGCTTCTGCAGCAGCCTCCCCACAAGCCATATTAACCTATATGGGTATTCCCAAACCATTACCTCCCCTACCAGGATAAATAAATCTAACATGAAATCAAGCTTATTAGACTGGATTCTCATAAACCATCATCCTCACATTTATGACTCAGGAACCCTCACTGATGATTTAAGTGACCACTCTCTTACCTATATCATCAGACATAAAATCAACTTTCCCATTCCAACATCTATCAAAAACATCAGATCTAAAAAATACTTTAATCCTGAACTTTTCCAGATGGAACTAAGAGCGTGCAACTGGTCCCCCTTACAAAACCTCCCTTTAATTGAAGCCGTTAGTTACTTTAACTCCAACTTCCTTGCCATTCTCAACCACCATGCCCCAACCAGATTAATTAGAATTAAAACCAAATCTGCTCCATGGCTTTCAAAAGAAACCAAACATAAAATAAATCTTAGAAACAAACTTTGGGCAAAATGGAGGAAGACAAAAGACTCTATAGACCAACTAACATTTAGACAGCAAACCAAGAAAGCTATAATATCTGATAAAAGAAACTACTACCTGCAATCCCAACAAGCTAATCAAAACAAGCCGCAAAAATTTTGGACTAGCATTAACCAACTACTCCATCCAGGGCAATTCACTACTCTAAACCCTCAAAACACTGACCACAAAAAAACAATAAATACTGCTAATGCTTTTAATACCTTTTTTACTGATGCTATACAAGCACTAGCTAGTCAACTATCACCAAACAACTTCACTCTACCTTCCTATAAATCAATCTCACCCCCTACTTTTCATATTCAACCTGTCCCAACAACATATATCCTAACCCTTCTACAGAAACTAAAACCATGCTCACTCTCAGCAGACCAACTACCTGCTGAATTCCTACAACAATCCGCCAAAGCTGTTGCTTATCCCATTTCTATCCTGATCAATAGAGCTATTACCGAAAATCATATCCCCAGTTTATGGAAAATTTCCCATATTATCCCCCTCCATAAAGGAGGACAATCCACTGAACTCTCCAACTACCGCCCCATTGCCCTCCTCTCTCCTTTGGCAAAGATCATGGAGAAATGCATTCACAGACAATTACTTGACAATCTAACACAAAATAACTTACTATCCAACTGTCAACATGGTTTCAGACCATCACGTAGCACCACTACTGCCCTTCTTTCCTTCACAGTTTGTATCAACAAAAACCGCAATCTAAACAAGCTGTCTTCAGCACTATTTATTGACCTCTCTAAAGCTTTTGACATGGTAAATCACCAAATTCTCATCAAAATACTGAAATCCCTGTCACTAGATACATCTTCTATAAAGTGGTTCCAGTCCTACCTTGATAAAAGACAACAGGCCGTACTATGGCACAAGTCTTTCTCAACTCACCTGCCCATCAACCTTGGTGTCCCTCAAGGGTCCATCCTAGGACCTCTACTTTTTTCCATATTTGTTAATGACCTTCACCTTGCCATCCCCCAAGCCACATGCATACAATATGCAGATGACTCCACACTGATATGCTCAGCCACCTCCTCTTCTGAACTTCTCCCACTTACCCAACAAGTATTTAACACAGTTGAGCAATGGTTCACACATAAATGCCTTCTCCTAAACCCCAAAAAGACTAAACTCCTCCTCTTCTCCCCCCCCCCTCTGGATTTCTCAGTTAACTCTACCAATAAAACGATTATATCCCCTGAACCAACCACCAAACTGTTGGGTATCACCATTGACAACAATCTGAACTTTGATATCCATATTAACAATACTATAAAAACTGTCAGCAAAAAACTAGGCTCTCTCTATAGGATAAAGTCCTTCCTCTTACCTTCAGCTAAAACCACTATAGCACACACTCATCTAATCTCTTCTCTTCTTTATGCCTCACCCATTTTTACTAACCTATCTAAAAATAATCTTAGCAAATTGGAAATGTCCTACAATGACATTGCCAGATTTACTACAGGCAACCCATTTAGAACCCATCATTGCATTAATTTAAAGCAACTGGGATGGCTTGAACTACAAAATTCCATCAACTGTCTATAGCCCACAACACTCTTTACAAACCTTCCAAAACTCCTATTCTATCCACACTCATCACTCCCTATAGAAACCTGAAATCCTTAAGGTCTTCTCAGAGACTTCTAGTGCATACCACTAAACCAAACATCAAGGCTGGAGACTCCCTTTTTTCTAATATTGTTGGAAAAGCCTGGAATCTCCTCCCCAATGAACTCTCCACACTTCCCTCACTATCCTGCTTCAAAAACAAATTGAAAGTGTTCCTCAGAACACACTGGTTATGCCCCTGTACTAAGCCCGACTAGTTTATGTGTCTCTTAATACTTTTCTCTTCCTACCCCTTCTACACATTAACTGTAAGTCCTTCCTTATTAACCATTATACTATCTACCTCTAGAATATCGTGATTGTACTAGCATGCTATGTTATGCCTGTATTTTGCACTGCTAAATTTACTGTGATAACCTGTAATATGCATTGTAAATAGGATTTTTTTTTGTTTAATGTTTCCTTATTTGTTATTGTGTTAATTTCATTGTTCTATCTTGGAGCTTATCTCCCTGGGCCTCTACTGAAAATGGACATGTATCCAGTTAGACTAGCCCGGTCAACAAATGTAAAATATAAATAAATAAATAAATAAATAGAATAGTTCTGCAGGAGTCCAATGTTGTAGACTTACATTCATGCAAAAACAGAGGTTTGAAAACATTGCTTCATTTTACGTTTTAAGGAAGTCATCTTTGTTATACTGAGTTTTAGTAAGCTGTACTTAAAAGGACAACGTAAAAGTTTATTTATTCATTGTTTGTTAAGGGACTTGAACAAAGGAATGATATAAGTGCTAGTGTGGACTAGAAGACAAGATGTTTTGTCAATCCTCTGTTTGTATCCTCAGGCATTGATCACTACTCTGCCCGTATTATCAAACACATATCGTCGTTCTGTGTCATCAGTCACAGTAACTCAGCACAAGCCTCATGAAGAAAGCAAAAATGAACGTACAAACACGACAGACTACAAAAGTACACAGAGAAACTCAAGACAAGTTACCAAACACTTTACAGGCACATAGAAGTGAAATAGAATTAAATTAAGTAAAAAATACATTCAAAGAAATTAGAGGAAAAAGAAAACAAGGAAATGGAATATTTATGAGCCTTCTCTGAAATAAACAAAATATATTGTAGTGTATTGTTAGTAGGAAGTACACCATGAATCTTGTTCCTTAAAACCACATTGCAAGATATTTTGTATATCTGACAACTGGACCTTCATGTTATATGCACTCTGTCTATCTCACACACACACACACCCTTGCATGTAATGTATGTGCGTGTGTATGTATATATATACATATACTTCTATATCTATATATGTGTATGCAAGGCTCTCACACACACACACACATATATCATTGGTATAAAGAGAATGGGCAAACTAAACCTTTATTTATGTATTTGTTTGTTGTAGCTATGGACAATGGTAAAGCACATGACACAGACAAGTTCACGCACACACAGACACACATCTTATTTATGAATTATACATATGTATTTCATACCCAGACCACACCCACATTATATGCACATACACATAACATTCCGTATCCATTCAATTGCCACTTCATCAACCAGGAAACAGTCATTGAAATATGGTTGAATGCTCCCGTCATCAAGCCAAGTTAAACTGAGAAATCTCATAATGGAGGGCTAATTAGTATCACCTTTCTGTTTTACTGTGCAGTCTCAGAGTTCAGTAGTGTAGTGTTTGATAATTACCAATCAATGGAATGGATTTTGTTGAAAATTCAAATGATCAGTTAATATATAATCAAATACATTATATATATATATATATATATATATATATATATATATATATATATATATATAATGTGTGTGTATAGAATAATCCAACAGCAGCAAACCAGGCATTCAAACTTATTTTGCAGTGCAATCACCAATTAAGATTGCCTTTTAACATTTTTTTATGGGGCTCTTTACTTCTGTTTACTAACTCAGTAACTCTGTAGTTGCACAACAATGAGAAAAAGAAAAAAAAGCTAAAAACATTGTAAAAAATGTCTCCTGCATATCATGAAACTGCTGTGTAAAAGGATTCAAGGATCTGAACTTTTGAGGAACTGGGATCAATGAAATGGTGGAGAAATGACATTCAGCAAGAGGGTGTATGCCTGATTGCAGGTTCTGTAATAAAGGGACACTTTTGGATGTGTAGTCAAGAGCAAACAGGAAGTAATGAAAAGAGAAGAAACCCTACAGTAGGAGGGACAACAAGAGGCTGAGGAAGAAGGTCAGGAGAAGCAACTGATACAAATATTTTTTTTAAGTTTTAGCCAGTGAAAAATCTGATTCTGAGCATCAAGGATTATTTGTACATAAACCCAGGAAAATATTCAGTTGTGAAATGGTAAAAAAATATTAAAATGGAAATTTAAAAATATTTCCCCTAAACTTACAAAGAAGGAAAAACAACATTTTTTCTTTCAGTAAATGTGAGCAGTATTATTAACACTGCTAGAAGGATAGGGATACTAAAATGGTGTATTAAATGTGATGCGGATATTATTCTTTCAGAGGATTTAAGATTCCTGGCAAGTGAGGAAAGACTGCAAAAAAAAAATTGTGGGGCGGAAATGAGTGTTGCTCTGGAGTGGCTATGTTGTGTAAGCTGTCAATGAAAACACTAGATATAATGTTTTAAAGGATGGGAATGTTAACTGTTGTGGATGTGAGGTGGAAAGAACATGTTTATAGAATTATAGCATCGTATGCATATATCACTAGCAAGGAAAGAGAGAATCTGTTTAATCAAATATTAGACTATATGGTGGGTTACATGAAAATTGTAATTACAGGGGACTTTACTTGTGATTTAAGTGGAAACATAAAAAGGAAGGAAAAATGTAAAAAATACAGGAAGTGATAACGTGATTAACTTTGTGGAACAAAAGTCAATGGACTTATAGAAAGGGCACTTTGATCTGAAATTGATTATTTTGTATTATCAGAAGGTTTGGGGATAGCAGATGGTGATAAAGTTGTGACAGGTTTTTCAGCTCACTTAGCAATATTGATGGAGGTGATAGAAGAAATTGATGGAGGTGATAGAAGAAAGACAGTATATTAAAGTAGAAAGGGAATACAAAGAATAAATGAGAAATTATGAGATAAAATTAGAGAGCAGGAAGTATTACATTTATAGGTTCATAGGTCCATAGGTTAGTACTAGCTAAGCCTCCTCAGTTATCCCTCCTGAAAATCAAACACTGCACCTTGTGTCTGAAAAGCAAACATCATAACCAGTATGTCACCCCCAACCCCCATCAGTAAGTATATTGAGGTTCACAGGTGATTACTAGGCTAATGATCCCAGGTAGTCTTTTTAAGCCTAGCCATGTTTCACAAAGGTAAGACTCAAGCCACATACTGTGTGACTATAAGGTAAACATGTTAACCATTGTGAGTCATATAACCATGAAGGACTTCAGTAAAAAACTGGTCTGAATGGTTGATTGAATTTAAAAAGATATATAAAAAAGTGTTTTGTTTTTTCAAAAATTTGCAAAATGTTTGCAAAATGATGCATGAAAGGAAGAAAAGTGAAGTATGTGAAATTGTACAGAAATGTGCTACAGAATTTAGAGAATAATACAAGAGAGTATTATGGTATGGAAACATAAATATATAAAAGAAATCAAGAACAAAATAAGGCATTGCTGTTTAGGCAGGGATATTGTTTATAGGGGAGAAAGGAGGAGATATCTGCATATTTTGGTAAAATTGAAAAGGGGGATGTTAATATAATGAGGGAAATGAAAAATGTAAAAGCTGAGGTAAAACTAACACAATAGCAAATTATGAGTATTATAATACAGCATGTGGAAATATGTATAAGAGTAAAATGAAGGAAAATGGGGGGGGGGGGTGAGGGAATGGAAAGTAAAAACAATTCCAAAACCAGTTAGGGAAGAATTTGAAAAATAAATTACTATTAGTGAATTGGATGAAGTACTTAGGAAAGTAAATGTTGATTCAGTATCAGGCCCTGATGGTACAAGATATGGGATATACAAGGAATTAATGGATTTGACAAGAATAGTATTTTGTAAGTGAATTGAATGAATGGTTGAATGAAGGTTTTGTTTATAAAGAGTTATGTAGTGACTTATTAAAACTGATAGGAAGAAATATGAGAAAATAAAAAAAAATGGTAACCCATAACACTAAATAACACAGATTATAATTTTTTATGAGAATAATACAGAGGAGAATGGAAGGAAGGATGAGGGATATTATGGAAGAAAGGAAGGCATATCAAGAACTATTATTGGTTGTGAGAGAACATTTTGATGATGATATAAGCAAAATGGGGTATTTGAAACTTATGATCAGCGGTATCAGCAAGGCATTTGATACACTAGAACATGATGCTTTGTGGGATGTTATGGAGAGGTATGAAAGGGGTAATAGAATTAGGAGAGAATGTATGTCAGCGTATATAACAGAGTAAGAGTGTAGTGAATGGGTGGCTGAGTAAAGAAGTATGCATGAAGTAAGGATTGTCCATGAGTGGAATATTGTTTGCGCTGATAATGAATCCAGTAGTGAGTGAAGTAGCTTATAAAATGAAAGATGCTAGATATGTGATGCAAAAATGATGTGGTGATTCCAGTAGTTTTGATGAAGATATAGATATAGTTGCTAAGAACAAAATATGGATGAGGGAAGTGTTGATTTGTCTGAATGGATGTTTAAAGAAAATGGGAATGGTCTTGAATAAAGATAAAATGAAGGGTTTGGGTAATGCGGTTAAAACTGGGGGGTGTATTTTAAAATAAATGAAGTGTCTTTGCTAGAGATAAAATTTGGGAAAAATTATGATGCAATGGGAGAGTTTAATAAAATAAATGAAAAAATATGTCTTGTATGGAAGATGTGAACATTAGCATTCAGAAGAAAGGTTTATTTGGTGAATTCTGTATTAATGAGGAAAAGAGCATGTACGTCAAATGTTTATATGATCCCAGAAACATACGAAAAGGAAATTGTGCAACTGGTGTTTTCTTTCATATGGGGCTCAAAATTAAACCCAGTGAAAACAGGTGTGTTTTATATGAGTGAAAATGAATGGTGATTGGTGTTATTAAATTCAGTTGTTTATTCTGCCTCTTTAAACTTATGTAGAGTATTAAAGTGGTTAAACAAAAAGAATGAGAAATTAACAGTGAGAATGTTTAAGTATATAAGTACAAAAAATTCTATGAGATGATGTGAATAAGAGAAAAGAAATATATAAATGAAGACATTTAAAAATTATCAAGAAAAAATACTAATGTGGAAAATAAAAAATGATGATAATAGAGAAAGGATGTGGTATAATAATGAGATGAAACGATATTATTATGTAAATCCATGGGTAAAATTACAAAAAGAAGTGATTAAAGCCATTAAAGTAAGGAAAAAGTGGTGTACCAAGATAGTAGAGTGTCAGAATTTCCTATGGAGATTGGTAATAATTAAATTACAAGTAAAGGGGAATATTTATTTATTTATTTATTTCAGTTTGATAACTGGGGAGGTCCACTGGGCTCAGGAGCCTGTTTTCAGTGGAGGCCCGGGGAGAAAAGCTCCACATTACATAGTAAAGTTAAAAAAACAGGTAAAATTAAAATTAAGATTCAAAGATATGGGTACATTAAGATAGAACAGAAAACATTAGGTTTTATGAATACAGGTAAAATTGTGATACAGAGACAGTATGAGGTGTAATGGTTACATAGCATATGAGTCATATAGTAACATGGTTGGTTAATAAGGTTATATAGAATTTGAGTCTTGTTAGGGCAGAGTGGAAGACCAGAGACAGTATGAGGTACAATGGTTACATAGCATATGGGTCATAGATTAACATGGATGGTTAATAAGGTTATATAGAATTTGAGTCTTGTTGGGGCAGAGTGGAAGACCAAGCGTAAATGTTAGGGAGGGGGATAAAAGAGAGTGCAAACGATTTACATTATATACATTATATACACAAGGCAGCAGTAAGAGATAAGTAGAATCATGGAACAAAGTTGTTGGAAGGAGTAGTATGGAAATCCAATTAGTGTAGAGAATAGAAGGCTAGGTGGGGAAAGTGCAGTTGCACTTCCTATTACAGAACAAGTGGGAATAGAGTAGGGTTTTGAAGTTGTTAGGGTTTACAGTCATTCGTAGAGATGGAGGTAGAGAATTCCATTTTTTGGCTAAGGAAAAGGATAGGAGGTGTTGCCCGGCCGGTCGCTTTGGTGTGTGGACACTGAGTAGGTTTAGGTGAGCAGATCTAAGTGACCTGTTAGGGGTGTAAAGTTGTAGGATGTTGGATAGTGCAGGACATTTGGAGGGGTTAAATAATAGCCTATGGGCAGTGTTAAGTTGGAGGTAGTCTAGAAGGTTGGGGAGTTCTAGCCAGTTTAGTGACTAGAGGGCAGAGCAATGGTGGGAGGTGTGTTTGGCTTTGGTGAATTTAGAAATTTTATTATAACAACTTTCCATTTTTGAGGAAAGGGAGGCAGATAAGTTAGTTAATAGAGGGGTGCCATACAGTAGTGAGGGAAGAAGATAGATAGTGGCGAGGGTTTGTCTAGAAGAAGGAGAAAGATAGTGAATGTTTCTATATAGCAGGCCAAGTTTTTGATGTGTCTTCTTGATACTGAGTTGAATATGGGTGTCAAATTTTAGGTTTTCATCAATAGTGACCCCAAGTAGTTTGGCATAGGGAACAATTTCTATAGTTGAATTGCTATGGCTTCTAATTTGGAATGAGTTTTTGTTGAGAGGGAAGGATTTTGAGGGGGGGAAGAGAAGTATTTTGGATTTGTTAGCATTTAGAGAAAGGTGGTTTTGGAGCATCCAGTTCTCAGTGGTGGAGAAAGCTGTTTGTGTGTATGATAGAAGTTCTGGGAGGTTGGTGGCACAACAGATTAAAGTGGAGTCACTGGCGTATTGTACAATTTTAGTGTTAGGGATGGCAGAGTGGAAGTCATTGATAAAGATGTTGAATAGCATAGGGCCAAGAATGGAACCTTGGGGAACTCCAGTGGGGGTAGGAAGGAAGTTAGAGGTACCTTTCCTCCATTTTACAGCTTGAGATCTATTGGATAGGTAACTAGAGAACCAGGATAGTGTATTATGTGAGAGGTTGAGGTTAGCAAGGTGGCTAAGGAGGTGAGTATGGGAGACCGTGTCGAAAGCCTTTGAGAGATCTAGTAGAACTGTTGAAACTATATTACCAGTATCGCGGGCACGGTTGACTATATCTAGGAATGAGAGTAGAGCAGTTATAGTGCTATGGCCAGGGCGGAAACCATGTTCTTAGGCTTTGGGCATTGAGAGTGATTATTTTTAGTCTTTTAAGGTTAGTGATATTGTTACTTTTTGGCGGGATGAGATTATTAGTGGTGCTAGGTCCGGGGTTTGGGTGGATATCACCAGATAGAATTAGGTGGATGAAGATGGGAGATAGTATGAAATGTATTTTGCTTTTTGACTGATGAGGACAATAGATTATAGCTTTGTGGAAGTTAAGGTTGGTGGAGGTGGGTAAGACCTTTGGATTAAAGTGGTGGAGTAAATTGGGCTGTAGTAATGAGGGTGATATGTTATGGTAGTGAGCTGTGGTAGGGGTGAAAAGTGGAATGGGAGTTGAGAGGTGGGAGACAAAATAGGGGGGAAGAGGAGAGGAATAATATGAGGTAGTATGGTGCAAAGGGAGTAGAATTAAGAGGGTGATGAAAGGGATTTGTAGAGTTAGAAGGAGGGGAGAATGTATAATGTAATGGATTAAGAATGTAAGATAGAGAAATATGGGAAGTATAGTATAGGTAGGGTAAAAGACAGATAAAAATCAATGGGTGTAGGTTTTAGTAAAGTGTGAGTGGGGAGTGGCTTTTAATTGATGGGAGGATAAGAGGAGGTATGTGTGGGGAGTGGTCTTTAATTGATGGGAGGTAAAGAGAAGGGTGAGAAAGCCAGTAATTGGTCTGATAGAGAATGGGAGGAGTTTACTGCAAAGATAAAAGTGTGAGCAGTGGGGGTGGGTGGAAATTGGGGGTAGGGGAGTGGAGTCAGCCCGCAGGGCGAACGGAGCGGGTAGAGACAAGTGAGTGGAACAGTTCAGGATGAACAATCAATGGATTGCTGATTGCTCAGGGTAAGTGAAAGAGCAGATGACTAGAGAATAATAAATGTAAAGTGGTAATGTTCAGAGGAGGAAAGTGGTATTTACTGAAGAGCAGAAGGTATGTGAAGGAAAGGTAGGAGCTGGGTATTGACTGAATGAGAGTGCCACCTAGTGGACAGGGAATATTATTACAGCAGAAATATATGTCTGGGCAAGGCTGGTCAATGACTAGATACTAACTATGAGTCAGCTAATGGAGGCAACAATAGAGGGACTAAGGGTCTATAATCTAGCTACTGGATACATAGGAGGGTATGGCTGCTGGCAGTCCTGGCTAGAAGCTAACAATTACAAGCTACAAGACATATACACTATTAAATGTCAGCTTTTCTGCCAGTATCAGGAGAACGCATACTTTCTTTCTTCCTTTCTTGGAATAGCACAGGGATAAGACAGCAGGTGTGGAAGGGTCCTTATATTGCAGATAGTCAATTTCTTAACCTCAAGTGGAAGGAAGGCAAGCTGGAGAGCTGGGAATAATTAGGGAACAAGACTAAAATAGCGGAGAGGAAAAGAAAATAAATGTCCTTATTAAGTTAGTACAGCCAGTATTACTAAGCATATTTTAAAATACAGTATTAATAAATTCATCCAACATAGTTATAAATACAGCATTAATAAATTCATCCAACATACAGCATTAATAAATTCATCCAACATAGCTAGATATATGTCAAGAAGAGGTAGAATCAAAGCAGCATTGGTACAGTCAGTCAGCAAAGCAAGAAGCCAAGGGAACAGTTCCATGCAAGGTAGACCTGTATATTGCTTGGTATATTTTACAATTCAATACACTGCTTAGGATCTCACAAGGTAAAAGCAGACTCAGGAACACTGTGCTTTAGGGTATATAAATAGAAAAAATAAAAATAGCAATCATAATGTAAATACAAACATTGCAGATGTCCTAATGAATAGTACAAGAGATATATCATGTACAAAAGTTGAAAGAGTATGTTTATTTTGTGGGGAGGAGGAGACAACTGAGCATGTTTTTTTTAATGTAAAAGGTTAAACTCTGAAAAAAGTTGAAGCAAAAATGTTTTGAGAATATTTATAATATACTGTAGATATGAATATAATTATGTATGGGTATTATGAGAACAAAAATAATATGTATGAAGGGTAGATAAGAATTTGTTTATGTAATATGGATTATTTGGAATGAAAGGTTCAATGAAATTTTATTTAATGGGAAATGGATTTTGGCAGATATATTGGGAAAATTTAGATTATGGTTGTGGAAGAAGGAGTGGGGATCAATTATGGAGAAATAACAATGAGGATGTTATATGAAAAATGATAATAAAAAAATAGAAATGTGTATGTATGTACATTTAAATATGTGTGTTTTGTAAATATGTAAAGAATGTTTTTATGTTGTGTTAAATAAAGGACCCCTACTCTTTTCAGTAAGTGGGATCCTTTACATTCGCTGGAGCTGCCACCAATTCAAACAGATGGGACCCAGTTTAAAATCTCATCCAAAGGATGACACATCTGGGAGTACCTCACCCCCATTGTGCTGTACTGCAGTGCACAGCTCTCTGTGAACAGAGGACAGATCTCAACAGAATCGGGAACAAATCCAGAAATAATCAGGGGCAGTTAAGGACTCTTTTATACTATTAGTACTGTTAAACTGAGGCACTGACAGAATAAGATGAGTATGAATTAATATACATTTTCTGAAGTAAAAGAAGTCTATAACTCTAAATTTTGCCATTAATTACTAAGTGTAATGTGCCACCTTTTCACCAGTACTAGGACAGAGATAAAATCAGGAACAGTTGAGCACTATGCAGCAGTGTCAGAAACCAGTGTACTTGGTGTAGAAATGAAACCCACAGCCTTCTGTACAAGTGACAAGTGTGTGCTACCTTTCACACCACTGGCAATATAAACCACACAGACTGTAATCCTCAGTGATTTAAACAAAAAAAGCTAAAGGAGGCCTGGCAAATAGTGTGGTAGATTAAGGCTGTTGCTGCACAATAGTTAAGGTTCAGGGTTTGACTCCGAGCAAAGTCGCTTAACTAGACAGTGCTCCTAGGTGGCGCATTTCATGCACTGTAATATTTTGGTAATATATTCCTCTTACTGAAGCAGTGGTAGCCACCAGTGATGATAGCCAAATGTTTGAGATGCATTCTGCTGACTTGATTACTGCTTTCTGATTAAATCAAGTAAGTGCAACAGAACAGATTTAGCTGAAACTATCTAGATGCTCTAACTACTGTGTTATCTATTATTCTTTGGATAATACCCTAACCACATATGGAAAGGTTATATCTCTAGTCAGAAATAAATAAAACGTACCAAGACCAGTTTATTAAAGTGTGCAAACATTGCACTGCAGAAAGGATTACTTAAAAAAGTACTCACAATAAATGTAGCAATGAAACTAATGAGAATATCATGGAAGTACCAAGTACAGGAAATGCAAAGAGTAAATAATTTATCATTTTAACCACATTTATACATATGTCATACTCATCGAATAAAAAAATAATAACATAGAAATTAATAAGCAGTAAACTTGCATGTTAAAATTATAACAAGTAACAGAGAATATCTGTATTTCTAGTAAAGGAAAGTATCAGCCACGGGATCACCTGAAATTAGAACATATGCAGCAGAGCAGGTTTGCACTTGTTTTAATACAGCTCCACAGAGTTAGGTGACCAGCCACTGCTCTGCTGTATTCATCTGTTTACACGTAGTGCACGTTCATGCACTATCGTGCACTAGTGAGCAGTGAGGTAACCATTGGTGGTTGTAGGTCCCAAAACTTCAGTAGATAAAATTTCCCTTTGTAGCTGCTTATGATCTGGCTGAGAAGTCTTTAAATTGCACTTAGCTGTTCAGCGAGCACCTCAGCTGCACTTTTTGCCCCTTAAACAGTCCCAAAAACCACCAAATCTACAATAGTGTCATACCATTTAGAAGAACCCCCACTTATACAGAGCCTTTATAGAGCATCCCATTAGTATAGACCCTGTTTAGAGCACCCAATTATACCACACCCCTCCATTTTCTCTCCACACTGTGAAAACAGGATTTAACCTAGTATTATGGATGGTCAGCTTCCCTTCATTTCTCCTGGCAGCCTGATTGACATGGGTATTCTGAGGCAGTGTAGCAACTGCCTCATGTACAGTGATGACCCTTTACTCGTAAATCACCCAAGTACAGTTTGTGAGAGATGCATCTACACTAAGAATCTGGAATCCTTGCTGTCTTTTGCACAGAACAGTAACACTGAACTGGTTGCCAGCTCACATTTTACACGTCCTACGCAAACCATGCCCTCAACACATAAACCATCATACATGGAGGTACTCACCAGAATCCTACCTAAATACCAGAGACCTTCCAAACACAAATACGCTACACCTAATACAGCACCTACAGCACTCAATACACATAAAACATAAGCACCAGTGTCTCATCAAATAAGTCCCTAAGGCAAAGAACATCGAAACTAAATTTTGTAGTCCTAGCTGACTCCTTTGTGAGACACACACATGTCACACTCGCCAGGCTGGAGAAGGTTATGGTCAGCTGTCTATCGGGTGCCAGGATCTGTCAGTTGACACATGCACTCAAGTCTCTTAACAACAAGTACTGTTGACTGTGTCATAGTTCATGTTGGTGCGAATGACTTGAGATGTACCTCACTGGACTGTATGAAGAAAGACATGATTGAGCTCTATGAATGTGTGTCCCAGGCAGGTATGTCCATAGCCTTGAGCAGCATTCTACCCGCAGCTAGGACAGTACCACAATATAAACAAAGAATGATTGAGTTCAACAACTGGCTTAGTTTCTAGTGTCATTCTAAGGGGATCCAGTTCCTGTCAGTGTGGAATAGCATGGTTGATAGACCACACAGCTTTGCCAGAAATGGTCTTCACCTGTCACCTCTCGGCTTTTTGTTACTGGCTAAGGCACCCCACCCCATAGTTCCTTTTTTAGGCAAGGTCTCAAGAACAACATTTCCAATGTGAAAATATCACTCACAAATAAATTAATGGTTATGCTGCTAAATGCTAGGAGCTTAAATCAGTCTCTGGGAAGTACTCCTCTCCACGGAGGATGTTGACGTCTGTGCAGTCGCAGAAACTTGGTTCAGGGCCGCAGAGAGTACATGGGCCTTGCAAGGCTACAATGCCTTCCAGACTTTCAGACAGCAAAATGAATGTGTGAGAACCAAAGGCAGAGGACTATATATCTTCATCAAAGATAAATCCACCTCTAGACTGGTGAGATAGGAAAACCCCATGGAGTTACTTCAAGTTCAACTAACTGTGGGTAAAACCTCTCTTCAAGTCATCATTAGCTATAGACCCCCTTCAATGAACCAAGATAGCCATGCTGTTTATTTGGACCTACTTGAGTCAAATTACAACCAAACACTCTATTTATGGGCGAGTTTTAACTTTCTCTCTATTGACTGGGAAACTTAAACGAGTACCAACATGCTCACACAAAGGTTCCTGGACTTTAACACTAACACCCTGGAACAAATAGTATGCAACCCCACAAGGGGCTCAAATATTCTCAGCCTGGTCCTCACCAACATGGGTGATCGTTGCACCATCACAACTGTAGGATCCTCGCTGGTTAAATTTGCTCACAAATCAGTCACATGTGAAGTAGCTATAACACCTGAACCCGTCTTAGGTGAAATCAGGTTAAAGAATTTCACCAAAGGTAATTGTACCCTTCTAAGGGATGGCATAAATAACTTCCAAGCTCCTGTCCCCACAGATGGCATTGACAGCTATAATAAGGTATACACAAATGTCCTGTACAAACACATACAAATGAAAAAACAAGCCTCCCTGGTGGACATCTAGCATTAATAAGTTATACAACAAGAGGAAGAAGTTGCTGTTTAAGAATAAAAAAGAGAGGTCCCAGCACTGGAAGAACACCCTCCTCTGCTTGAACAAACAAATAAGACAACTTATGAAATTCTGTATGGGCAACTTCGAAAAAAATTCAGCAACCATATCTAAGGATAAACAGCTATATCCTTAACCTAAAACGTAGGACCCGAACGTGTGTTGAACTAGCTGTGGATGGCATCACACACACTGATCCTGTGAAAATAGCTAACCTGTTAGCTGACAGGTTTGGTGAATATTTCACCCCCCTGTCCCCTCCAAACATTCCAGAAAGCATTCCCACTACAGCTCCCTAAGCCTCACATCTCCAAAGAGCAAGTCAGTAATGCTGTCTCCAAAGCCAAAAACACAGCCTCTATGGGACTGGATGGCACCCCTGGTTGTGTTTTAAATGGTGTAAAACATGAGTTAGCAATTCCATTAGGTACTCTGTTCAACCACAGCCTGAGTACTGGTTTTATTCCTGCTGAATGAAAAACAGCAACCCTCAGTCCCCTTCATAAAGAGGGTACAGCAACAAACCCTGGGAACTACAGACCCATAAGCTTAACCAGCCATATCTGTAAGACCAAGGAATGAATTTTCATGGACCTTATCAATAAAGATATAGGTGATCTCCAAACCCTTGATGTGATACAGGTTGATTTTGTCAAAGGAAGGTCATGCCTGTTAAACCCGGTGGACTTCTTTGAAAATGTCACCAGAGCCATAGACAAAGGCAAATCTGTGCAAACAGTCTACCTTGACTTAGTCAAGGCTTTCAACAGAATCCCATATTTGGGCATCATTGATTAACTCTCTCAGATTAATATTAACTCTTATGTCCTCAGGTGGGTTGCTAATTGGCTCACCGACAGATCGCACTCAGTCACATTTGGAGACTTTACCTCAACCAGCAGACCTGTCACCAGTGGTGTTCCACAGGGGTCAATGCTGGGCCCCCTATTGTTTGGAATTTACTTCTCAGTAGTTCAGGCCAAACCAGAGGGGCTGTGGTTGACTAAGTTTGCTGTTGACTGCAAATTAGGTGCAATCATTGAATCCCCAAACAATGTCAACATACTTCAAGAGGGACTTATACAAACTAATGATTAGTGCCAAAGCAGTGGAAAAATGTATTAACACCCCCTTTGGTAAAAACAATATCCCTGCAGACTATCATATAAGTAATAATACCCTAAGTAGCAACTCAGTTTTGAGAAATTTGGGAATGCAAGTTGGTTGTAGCCTAAACTTTGACCACCATGTATCTACTGTGGTAAGGAAGGCATTCTATGTCACACACCTGCAAAGCCATTGCCTCAAGGGCAGAAGAGGTCATAACACCCCTGTACTTGACCCTCATCAGGCCAGTAATTGAGTACAATACTCCCTTTGGTATGTACCTTACCAAACACCTGCAGCAACTTGAGAGACCTCAGAGATTTCTAACCAAGAAAATTCAGGGTCTCCAGCACATGTCATACATTGACAGAGTAAAGTCACTGTCACTGTACTCAGTAGCATACAGACTACTTGGAGGAGACTTGTGCCTGGCATACAGAGCAGTCTTGGATCCAAATCTAATGGAAATGCTGCACATCCTCAAATCAAATGGGACAAGGGTCACCCGCTCCAGGGACCTTAACCTGGCCTATGACATAAATTGGACCTGCTGGAGTGATAGAGATGTCTCTCAGAGGTTGCCACTCCTCTGGAATAGGCTACCGGTTCACATCAAACAAAGCCCCTCTATGATCTTATTTAAGCGTATCCTGGATGACTGGATAGGAAACCATAAATTCCTGCTACAGATTTCACCTATGACCCTCCTAGATATGGGCATTCGTTGCTAACTAACATCTCAAGTTTAGGCAAGATCCTTTATATTAGGTTTCTCTTGTATTATATTGGGCACACACTGCTAGGCTTATAAAGACCTTCAGGTCAATAGCCCAGTAACCACATATGAACCTATAATTGTAAAATATAAAAGTAATGCATTCTGATGAAAAATAGCAGAAACAGTAAGCAATTTCCAAAACAGAGATTTAAACCCAAGAATTCAAATATACAATGGAATGCCATGTTATGTTGATGGCTTGATCACAAGCAATATGTAGTATAATCATTTAGTGCAGATCAGTCCAGTGTCAGGACTGTAGTGAACAATGAGCCACTGAGGCATACCTCCAGATGATGTCATCAAACAGCTCCAAGTGCAAGTGAAGTCATAAACAAGGTCCAGTAAGATGCAGCAATCTATATCAACTACTGTGCTGCTAACTCAACTGCTCTGGTGACTTCTGATTTGTACAGCTGGTTTCAAATCACAACAGCTCAAATAAGGAAATCTTTGACCTTCAGCATAATGAAAGTAGATGGCAAGGCATATTGAACCAACCATGCGTGTAACAGCCAGATACAGATCCTGTGGAGAAATGATAGGTGACAAAAGTAACTGTAATAATGTAAAATATGAGGAGCACAGCAGATAGAAAAACGGAAGTACCATCTCCCTACGAAACAGTTTTGCCACACCAGAAGTAATTTAACAAAGTGTGCGATAGGTAAAAACAAGATAGGTGTAAAATTGTACAGCATCTTTGAAAATGTAAGACTTTTGTGCATTGACATTAAAACAAGTTTGAACCTCTGTGAATTAACTTACTAATATGTTTGTTATCAATGAGGGTTATTGAATTATATTGCCATTTTGTACAAGGCAGTTACTGTGTCTCATTTTCATCGTGGAAACATTATGAGTAATGTTTTCATCGGCATGGAAGTAATTGCCACCAAAATATGTAAATACAAAAAACGTCACATTTTAAAGCAGCAAATTCTAACTACATGCACAAAATCCTGACACATTCTTTACTGCAAGGGAGCAAGTGCACTCCACAGTGGAGAGTGGGTCATCATCATCTTCTGTCAGATGTTCCCGTTAGGGGTCGCCACAGCGGATCATCTGTTTCCATTTCTTCCTGTCCTCTGCATCATGCTGTTTCACACCAACCGCCTGCATGTCCTCTCTCACCACATCCATAAACCTCATCTTAGGCCTTCCTCTTTTTCTCTTACCTGGCAGCTCCATCCTTAGCATCCTTTTCCCAATATATCCAGCATCCCTCCTCAGGACATGTCCAAACCAACGCAATCTCGCCTCTCTTGCTTTGTCTCCAAACTGTCCAACCTGAGCTGACCCTCTAATATACTGATTCCTAATTCTGTCCATCCTAGTCACACCCAGTGCAAATCTTAACATCTTTAACTCTGCCACATCCAGCTCTGACTCCTGCCTTTTCGACAATGCTACCGTCTCCAACCCATATAACATAGCTGGTCCCACTACCCTCTTGTAGACCTTCCCTTTCACTCTTATTGGTACCCGTCTGTCACAAATCACTCCTGACACTCTTCTCCACCCATTCCACCCTGCCTGTACTCTCTTCTTCACCGTGGAGAGTGGGTAAAGGGTAGAAAAAACAAATATAAAACCCAAACATAGACAGAGACAATAATGACTTATAAAGTGGGGACAACAATGAATGTGCACAGTCCAAGGGTTGATACTTGTTAATGGGGAGAACTAGGAACAAAAACATGGGACAGATGACACATAAGGCAGAGGAGCATCTGGATGGGAGAAAGGGCAGTGTATATGGCAGATGCCAGGATAGCCCAAAGCCCAACCTACACAGAGACCAGTCACTTCTGTGTTTGATATGATGCGCGGGCTGCACCTCAGGTGGTCTAATGGTCAGGGCCTGAAAGCTACATGACCTGACTGGCAATGCCAGGAAGCACTCCAGAGTGCTGAGACAGGGGTCCAGCTGGCTGCACACCTCAGATGATGTCAGCCTAAACGTACTTTCTGCTACTTTTATGAATATAATATACTGTATGACTGTTGTTATTCTCCCTCAGGATCTGCATCCAAAATCCATTTTTTTCCGTATTTCTTGAATTACCCCTGCTTCAACATACTTTTTCACTTTGAATGGTAGCTTTCTTCATACGTTATATGTAAGAGCCTTAACTATGTAGCTGTAAAACATCCCTTCAAACCAGGTAATCCTAAACCTCTTTGTTCTGTTAGGGTCATAAGCTTATCCCTCTTGCACTCTTCCCCTCAGAAATAAAATCTTTCAATTCTGTATTAATTGTTATCCACAACTTTTCCTCTGGTTGATAAAAATATGTCTGACCTGTGCATAAAACTAAATGCACTAAAAACATTTTACTGCTTGTATCTTGCTATCCATATCCATAGGAAAGAGCTTCCAGTTTCTTAGTTTTTATATTTTTTAGCCTCTTCCCACATGTCCTTAGCTACCATAAGCAAATCATTTTTAATCCATACTCCTAAATACTTCATTTTAACATGTCCCCATAAAAATGGGTATTGTGGACCAATTCATGTGTGGGTTCATAGGTTATAGCTATAGCCTTTGTTTGTATCTTCATTAATTTTATATCCCACCAAAAAATGGAAATGTCTCATAATGTACCACAACAATGAGATGTCCTTTTCTGGTTCTGTCAGACACAAAATAATATCATCTGCAAATAAAGACAACTTTTCTTTAACACCATACTAATTTTATCTTTGAATTTCTGATTACCTTGTTTTCTTTGCCAATGGTTCTAAATATAACACAAATGCAAAGGGGAAAGAGGGCACCACAGCACGGTTCCTCTGTTTAGACATAGCTTATCAGAGATGAACCATCCAACTTTGATTTTTGCCTCTGATCCCTCATATATCCTTTTAAGTAACCTTATTATGATGTCAGGAAACAAAAATGTTTTCATTGCCCAACTTATAAAATCCCAAGTTACAATACTGAATGCTTACTCTGCATCAAGACCCACCAATAACAGCAGTATTTTCCTACGTTCTCCTTCCCTCTGAACCATCATTCTGTTAATGCTGTCAAATGTTTGCTTCCCCTCCACAAAACCACATTGGTGTATATCCATCAATTTTGACATAACCTTTGCTGTTCTTTAAGCCATTATAGACATAAGCACTTTATAATCATGGTTTAAAATCGAAATGGGCGTATATGACGCTGAATCAGATGGGTGTTTAGCATCTTTTGGTATAACGGCCACCACAGCTTTTTTCAGGATGTTGTTGCCTCCCCACCTTTTAAAATACTGTTAAACAAAACCTTCCAGATATTTATGAGTTTCTTCCCTCCTAACTTCCAAACTTCCACTGGAATGCCATCTGCTTCTGGAGATTTTCCTTTAGATTGGTCATACATCACCCTTTGTCTCGTTTGCTCCTCTCTTAACTGTTAGTTGTTTAACTGCATCTACTTCTAACCATGTTATATTTAACTCCTTCTTAAACATTTTCATGTGAGCCTTTTCTTGATTTGCCCACTTCTCTGCTTTTTTACAAATTTTCATAACATTTCTGAAATAACTCTTAAATACCTTCACAGGGTCTCTGATTGTTTTTCAGATTGTACGCTCCCTAAATTTGGCAACACCCTTTCTGTTACCTAAGTCATTGTGCCAAAAGTTTTTGTGCTCTGGAGTTAACCAAAAAAAAAAAAAGTTGCTTAACAACAATCTTTCTAAACTCATGTATATTATCCAGGTACTCGCTTATTTTCTGTTTACTCTTCTGCAGTTGCACTTCCTCTTGTTCTGTGAGATTCTCTTTATTTTTTAATACTTTAATCTTTGTCATCCCCTCTAATTAATACTTATTACTTCTTAACCAGATCCATCCAGATTTTAAACTCCAGTTTTGTTTTATCCCACTCAATAGCTATAACCTCTGGAGTTCTTTTTATCTTCCCTTAACTCCCAAATAACATCCACTACTCATTCCTTAAAAGCCTCTCTTTTTAACGGGTAGGTGGGGAAGCACCCGCATCTCCTCTTTACTTCATTACCCTGCATTTTTATCTTAGTAATTACTGGTGCATGATGCAAAATAGTTACTGAATGTGTGTCAAAGTGTCAAAGTTTTCAATTAAATGCACATGTCCCTGTGAAATATAATTTCTGCCAAGTCTAGTCCAGATATTATACCTTGGGGAATAATATGTAAGTTCTCTCTGAGCTCATATTATTGAATTCACGTCTTTCATACCAAATATTTTCATAAATTTCTTCAGAAATCTACCCTCTTTTGATATATTTTCCCTTCTAGACCCCCAGGTGCATCGTCATTGTTGGAAATCAAAATTTCAGCCCCTACCTATAAGTAATATTCCCTGCTGAAAGCTAAGTGGAAACATTATACTCGATATCCTGGGCACTGCACACCACCTAGCATTTGAGTGAGTACAGCCTTTCCTGTAAATGTATCTAACATAATGTGCACCAAGTAAGGCCCTGTTGACACTGTAGCATAAATTAGTGACAGCAGTGAAATGAACAGTGGTGTAAAATACTTGCATGGCGGTGGTTCTCTCCTCTATAGTCTTTGAGAGCCATATATGGCCCTCCACGTGCTGCAACATAATATCAAATAACTGGTATAAGGTATATGAAGCTGATGTCTTTGATACTCCTAGTATATCCCTTGTAGTTTGCCGAAAGGTCCTTGTAACTAGGATGGCTAAAGCTACACAAACCTTAGCATCCGCTGGGGTGGGCAGTCCATGCATGTGGAACAACAATTGAACATGCAGCACGTGGTATAATACTGCAAACAGCAAAAAAACACTCTTACAGGATATAAAGTCAGTACTGTGTAGTAGCATTTCTGCTAAATTCATTTTGGGATTTGAAAAAAGCAGAAAGTAAAGAAAACAGACCTTAATGTCCTCTCCAATAAATGTAAATAATAAAAAAAGATATCAAACAAAAATTAACAGTAATGGAAGGCAGACTTTAAGAAGAGGATGTTAAACTACAAAGTCAGAGTCATACAAAAACGCCTGTTAAAGTTAACCCATTTATTTACAACTGCAGAGCATTTCCTGTTTTACTAGAAAATAAATACTTTTACAGACCACTTGGACACCAGGTCATATTGTTTTTCCCCTTCAGCTTTGCATTTATTTTCACCTTGTTTCTCTTTCCATCTTATCTGTCATAAAAAAATTGTCTAAGGAGATCCTTTCTTGTGTATGGTTTATTGTCTCTAATATCTAGGCAAGTTTGAAAATTTTTTCTACTTTATTGAACAACAAAACATAGAAAAAAATACAAATAGGGAAGGGAGTCAGAAGGGAAACATGAAATGCTGGAGGGATAACAAATTCCAGTCAGACATCTTTACTGTTATGACACTTTGAAATATGAGTGACATTTCAGTAGAAAAAAATAATACCATCAGTAGGATAATGCCCTCACTAGAAATGGATAAATAATAGAGAGTCTATCATTCTGGAATGCCATAGTTGACAGGCCACACTGCATTGCCAGGGATTGTCTACAACTGTCTCTTCTAGGCTTTTGAATAGTGGCAAAGGCACTAGCCTCCTTCATAGAATTATATAAAGTAAAAACTTGTTTCCCTCATAGTAATAATATGTGTGTGTGTGTGTGTGTGTATATATATATATATATATATATATATATAATTTGGTAGAACTATTTTTCCTTCACAGTAACAGAGATTTGGTAATCGTAGTGACAGTGTGATATTGTTAGAACACAGCATCTGTAAGTACAGAAAATAAATATCCAGTAAACAAGTGTGAGTAGCTTCGTAGAATGTGCTTATGTGGAACAAAAAGTATTATACTTCTGAATTTTTTTTGTAACAAATTCCATTAACGATATATGCTTGTTGAAATATCCTTAACAGTTGAATGTACACAGATATTCAAGTCAAAAGGGAAATGGCTAACACAGCAGAAAAGGTTACAGACTATCTGTCAATGAAAGAACATTTCGACTTGCTGAAGAAACTTGTTTTTCTCTAGATGAGATTAGGAATGCAGACAAAGTAGGCTTCAATATAGGAAAAGAATGTTTTCATCAAGGACAAAGTTTTGAAACTGTAAAGCTGGCTGTAAAAGACTTTTTGGTGGACATTTTGGAATCTGGGTCAGCAGAGGATGCACAGTGTATCTGACAGTGATCTGTGTTATAACGAAAATGTTTTTAATCTAACAGTAGTGCTTGGTTGGCTTATTTCAGTAAACTCTTCAGCATAAAAATATACAATTGTACAGTCAGTCTGTGTACATGCTGATAATTCAGTTTTAACACTCCCCATAGTGCCTTTTTTAGGCAATGTCAAAACAAAATTTCTGATGTAACAAAATCCACTTGAGGCAAACTCAAGGTTCTGCCAGTTAATGATAGAAGTCTAAGCATGAAGCTGCACTCCTTGGAAGCACTTCTCACCTTGGAAGATGCTGACATCTGTGCAGTCATTGAGACATGGTTCAAGGTCACCGAGAGACCCGGGCTGTGCAAGGCTACAATGCCTTTCACATGTTCAGACCTCAAATTGAGCATGAAGCAACCAGAGGTGGAGGAGTATCCATTTTCATTAAAGCCAAGTATACCTTGAGACTGTTCAAACAGTATGACTCTCTCGAACTACTCCATGTCCAGTTAACTCTAGGCAAAATACCCTACCACATCATTGCTAGTAATAGTTCCCCCACCATGAACCAAGAAAAGCACACCGCTTACCTGGACTTACTGGAATCACTCTCCATACAGCTTAACACCTTAATCATGGATGATTTCAACTATCCTTCCATCAAGTGGGTGACATATATGAGTGCAGACACGCTCACCCAGAGGTTCCTGGACTTTGTTAATTCAAGTGCTCTGGATCAGATAGTCTGCACCACTGCAAGGGGCTCAAATGTCCTAAACATAGTTCTCACCAGCATTGGGAGTCACTGCACCCCCCCCCCCTCCTTGCAATGCCTTCCATGGTAAGGGCAGACCATAAAACTGTCTGTTTGAAGTAACTGTTGGACCTGACACCACCACAGGAGCAAAAAAAAGAACTTTTCCAAAGCTAATTTCAGACCACTAAGAGATGGTATAAAAAGTTTTATACCCCCCACACTCACAGACAGCAATGACTCCTATGCAGAGGTGTACTTAGATGCCCTGTACAAACACTTAATCAGCTGTATAGACACGGCTGTACCTGAATGGATAAAAAACAGGTCCTCACGAAAAAAAAAACAAGCCACCCTTGTGGACCTTAAGTATAAACAGGTTATATATCACAAGGAAGAAACTGATATCTAAGAATAAGAGGGAACTAACTCAGCTGAGGAAGAATTCCCTCCTCAGCTTGAAAAAGCAAATCAGAAATCTCGTGAAATCCTCTAAAGCTAAGTATGAAGCTAAAATAGCATCCCTAGTTAAGGGTAATCCTAAGGCATTCTTTAATTATGTCTGAAACCTAAAAGGGAATGCCCAGCTTTGTGCAGAACTGGTAAAAGATGGTACCACTCACACTGCACCAGAGGAAATCACCAACCTGCTAGCTGCCAGATTTTGGTGCAAGGTTCACACGTCTGGCCCCACCAGCCATACTCCAAAGCATACCCAACACCAGTCCTCTGCCTAGTATCTCTAAATTTCAGGTCTTCTCTGCACTCTCCAAAGCCAAAAACATGGCCTCAGTGGGATCAGATAACATCTCAAGGTGCTTATTAAGCAATCTAAAACAGAATCTAGCAGACCCCATTTAACACTCTCTTTAACCATAGCCTGAGAACTGGGTTTGTTCCAGTGGCGTGGAGAACAGCAACATTAATCCCCTTGCACAAAGGTGGGCCATCAACAGACCCTGAGAAGTATAGACTCCTAAGTCTAACCAGTCTCATCTGCAAGGCCATGGAAAGAATCATCTTGGACCTTATCAACCAGGACATAGGTGACCTTCACACTCTAGACCCAACCCAATGCTTATTAAACCTGGTGGACTTCTTCAAGAAAATCACCAAAGCCTTAAATGATGGTAAGGCAGTGCATACTGCCTATCTTGACCTGGCCAAGGCTTTTGACACAATCCCCCACTCTGGTATCATTGTAAAACTCTCTCAGTTAGGGATTAACTCTTATGTCACTAGATGGGTAGCCAGCTGGCTCACCAACAGAACACATACTGTCAAAGTTGGTGAATCCATCTCTACCAGTAGACCCATCACCAGTGGTGTACCACAAAGTTCTGTGTTGGATCCTTTACTGTTCAGAATCTACTTCTCGGACTTCCAGGCTAAATTAGATGGCCTTTGGCTTACCAAGTTCTCTGATGATTGTAAACTGGGTGCAATCATTGAGTCCCCCAATGATGTTAACATACTACAGGAAAAGCTAACACAGACAAATGACTGGTGTCAAAGCCACAGTCTAAAACTAAGTGCAAAAAATTGCATTAATATTCCGTTTGACAAAGTAGAATTCCCCACTAGCTATAGTATTGACCTCACCCCCCTACGTTTAAACACAGTTGTGCGAAACCTATGAACACAGGTAGATAGCAATCTGAGCTTCGACCACCAAGTTTCCTCTGTGGTAAGGAAAACATTCTACGTTGTGCATCTCATAAGCAAGGGCATCGCATCCAGATCTAAGGCTGTTATAGCCCCACTGTACTCGACCCTCATCAGACCAGTAATATAGTACAATGCTCGCTTTTGCATATACATCAATAGACACCCACAGCAGCTGGAGAGACCACAGAGAGGAACATTCCTCACCAAGAAAATACAGGGCCTCCAAACCATGATGTATGTGGATAGACTAAAAGCCCTGTCACTGTAGTCTGTATTGTATAAGCTGCTGAGACGAGACTTGTGCCTAGCCTACAGCGTAGTCTCCGACCCTGCCCTGATGGATATGCTTCACATACACAAATCTAATAGCACAAGAGCCACTCATTCTAGGCATCTAAACCTAGCCTGTGACATTAACAGAACATGATGGAGAGACAAATATGTCTCCCAGAGGCTGACGTACCTCTGGAATAAACTTAGAGTTCATGTGAAGCAGAGCTCCTCACTGACCCTATTCAAGGGCATCCTGGACAAATGGATGGGAGACCACAAATTCAGCTTTGGGGTGGTACCCATGTCCCTCCAAAATGCATTCACTTAATAAAGACAGATGGGACAACTTTGGATTAACATGGCTAAGCTTGTAATAGCTATAGGGCTGCTGGCCTAGGAACCACCTATGAACCTATGAGTCTGATTTTGTTCTGTAATTTTTATTATGTTACTCCTACGATACTAGTGTTATTCTTGCTCTAATGCTTCTTGGCTTGTAATACTGGCATCTGGAGGATAGGCTGAAAATCTAAAGTTCAAGTAAACTTGAATGTGCATTTGTGCTTAAATAAAGTAAACCTGCCACAGATGTTTGAGGTTTCTTTGATACACTTCATCAGTGTAATCTTCTGTCATTTCTGCAAAGAATTCTGAATTGCTTGCTTAGAGCTGCAGTTTTGCCATCATGCTTCTTTTAAGAATACACAGAGGTACTTCTAACAAGATGAAAGTTAAGAGGGTTCCCAGTGATTTTTTTTTTTAACAAGAAACATCTTTATTGAATTACGCATGACATAGGCATTCATATGTTTATATTAATGAAGATAAACCATATTGATATATATTCAGTTGCAAACATTATACATCACTTATAAGCTGTGCAGTCATCGTCAGTCAAACATTACATAGCTCACTCAATTCTTGCCTTCCATTAAATCTCATTCCTACACCAAAAAATTATTCTGAATAATATTCCCACAATTCCCATTTTTCTTTGTAATTTGCTCCTACCCTTTTCTAAAGATCCCACTTCCAGTTATTTTATCTCTGTTACTATATTCACTACTTCCAATACTGTTAATTTAGACTTTGATTTCCATTTTCTAGTAACTGTTTTTTGGCAGCCACCAGAATTAAATTCAGCAAGGCCTTACTATGTCTAGGCATTTTTGATTCTATATTACAGCTCAAAAAATAATTTCCTTAGTTACACCACTTTGTTCACCCAATATTTCTGACAGAGTAGACTTTAAGGATTTTCAAAATCTGCCAATTTATTACACTCCCCAAAAAATGTTCCCAGTTGCCTCTTTTTTCCCCATCACACCTCCAGCATTTGCAACACTTCCAAGCAAAGATCCTAAATCTTCTAGACTTTGTTACTGCATATATCCCCCATTGTTTCTTTGTGAGTTGCTTATCCAGTCTCTCTTACCACTCCTTTCTAACCTCCTGTGAATGATTATCCTGCTTGGCCCTTGCTGTCTTCTCCACTCAGATAAAATCCTTCATGTCTTATTAGTTGTCATCCACAACTGGCTGATAAAAATATGCCTGACCTGCGTGTAGCACTAGGGTACTAGAAACATTTTATTTTCTTGTATCTCACTATCCATATCTATAAAACAGAGCCTGCAGTTTCACATATCGTTTGTTTAGTCTCTTCCCACATACCCTTATCTGCCATAACAGAATCATTTTAACCCATATTCTTAAGTACTTAATTTCATCATGTCCTCATAAATATGGGTATTGCTGAACCAATTCATATTTGGGCACATAGTTTACAGCTGTTTCCTTTATTTTATCTTGATTAATTTTGTATCCTAAAAAGACATTAAACTGTCTCAGAATGTTCCTCAACACTGAAATGTCCATTTCTGGTTTATATTCTGTAGAAAATAATATCATCTACACATAAAGCCAACTTTTCTTGATTACCACACCAATTATATCCTTGAATTTCCAAGTCCCTTTTTTCTTTGCCAATGGTTCTAAATATAAAGCAAATAACAAAGAAGAAAGATGACACCCATGGCAGTTCCCCTGCTCAAACAGAACATGTCAGAGAGGAATCTCCCCACTTTAATTTTCACCTCTGATCCCTCATATATCTGCCTAATCAGCCTTATCATCTAATCACAGAATGCAAATGCTTCCATTGCCCTGCTTTTAAAATCCCTTCTTAACATTGTCATATACTTTCTCTGCAACAAGGCCTACCAAAAACAGTGGTATTTCCTTACATTCTGCCTCCCTCTGGATCATCCTTGTTCTGTTAATGATGTCAAATGTTTGCCTTCCCTCCACAAAACCACATTGATCTGTATCTATCAATTTTGGCATCACCATTGCCATTCTTAGCTAACAAACTACTAGTTGCGACTCTCAAATCTCACAATAAAGCTGGTGACTCCTTGTTCACAAATGTTGTTGGCTCACACTGGAATAAACTTCCCATAGAACTGACCACTCTAGGATCAGCACAACTTTTCAAGAAACGACTAAGGAACTATTTCAAATCTCACTGGCTTTGTCCTTGCTCTAATCCTGACTGACCTCAGCATCTTACTCTCCTTACAGCTCTTTACTATACTCCTCTACTTGTCACTACTTGTCACTATCACTAGTGCTACCCCCCTCTGTAGCTCTCCTTGAATTTCACTTCCTTTTTTAATTTTCATTAACACCTTCTGCTCTTTCTACTTGACATATTACTACAACCAGTCATATATCCTTTCTATTTAAACCTATATCCTGCTACATATGGAACTACTCTGTTTCTTAAAAATAGTACCCTAGCACTAAAAGTGTTATCTTTATTGTAAATACTGTATATATGACTATTAGACTTAGGGATGAGTCATTATTTTCTCTCCTTCAACATTAGTATGATTGCATGGTTAAGATTATAGAACTAGGAATCCTCACTGTTTTGACTATATTCTATTGTATTTGCTTCTATACTATTACTAAGCTATTTTAGCTCTCTTACATGCCTATAATACTGTATCCTATTGTGCTTTTTTTTATGTACCTTGTTATGTTATGTTTGTACTAGTACATAGTGGAGCTTTTCTCCTCGGGCCTCTGCTGAAAATGGACATATATCCAGCCAGACTAGCCCGGTCAACAAATGTAAAATAAAATAAAATAAATAAATATTCTTTTACTTTTATGGTCATAAACAATTTGTAATCATGGTTTAGAATCACTGGGCCTATATGAAGCTGGGTCTGATGGATCTTTACCATCTTTAGGTATTTAAACCATCACAGCTTTCTTGCAAGATGTCAGTGCTTCTCTTCCTTTTAAAATACCATTAAACAAAACCTTCCAGGTCTTTATCAGTTTCTTCCCTCCTAGCTTTCAGACTTCCACAGGAATGTCATTTATTCCCGGAGACTTTCCTGCAGATTGGTTATACACTACCATTTTTTATTTTATCTTTTTCTCTCCTCACTGTTAGTAATTGAACCTCATCTATCTCTAACCTTGACATTTTTACATCTTTCATAAACATTTCCTTTGTACATTTTCTTGATTTCCACATCTCTGCTTTATACAGATTTTCATAAAATTTCCAAAATTTTCTAATACTTCTACAAGATCTCTGGCTCCCTAAGCTTGGCAGCATCACTTTCTACTTTATGTTGCCTTAGCTGTTTTGCTAAAAGCTTTTGCGCTCTGCAGTTATTATAAAAAACAGTTGTTTAACAAGCAATCTTTCTAAACTTGTGCATATTCTTGAGGTAGTCCCTTATTTTCTCTTTAGCACTCTGCAATCGCACCTCTTCTTGTTCTGTGAGATTTCCCCATATTCTGCAATACTTTAACCTTTGTCAGTCCGTCTAAATAATTTTTGTTGCTTCTTAAAAATATCTCTTTTTCTGGAATTACCACCCTGTTTTTTAAACTCCACTTTAATTTTAGCTCACTCTGTAGCTAGGTTTCCTGAAGAAATTTCTATCATCCCTAATAACTACAGATTCATTAAATTCCTCTCTGTTTAAACAGATAGGTGGGGAAGCGCAGGGGTCTCATTTTTATTTCATTACCCTGTATTTTTATTTTAACCGCGGTGGTGGTGCTGCGATAGCTTTGTCGCATCACAATAAGACGTTGTCCTGTTCGATTCTCAGCTAAAGTTGTCTTCTGTGTGGAAACATGCGTGAATGGGCGTACCTTCGTTGAAGGTTGTACGTCAGGGCTGGCAACTCGGTACGTAAAAATCGAATGCCAATTATTAGTGGACCGGAGTTCCGCTGTGGCGACCCCTAACCGGGAAAAGCCAAAAGATACAACAACCCTGTATTTTTATTTTAGTTATTATTGGCATGTGATCTGAAATAGTTATTGGATGCATATCAAAACTTTCAATTAAATGCACATGTTCCTGTGAAATATAATTTCTGTCTAGCCTAGCCCAGTCTTTGCACTTTGGGGAATAATATGTAAATTCTTTCTGAACTCCTACTACTGAATTCATATCTTCCATACCAAATATCTTTATACATTTCTTCACAAAGCTACCCTCTTTTGTTATATTTTCCCTTCTAAGCTCCTCAGATACATCCTCACTGTTGCAAATCAAATTTTAGTCCACAGCTATAAGTAATATTCCCTACTGAAAGCTGATTATTTCTCCCAGAATTTTCTGAGCTCTGTTGTAGCAGTTTTAGGTGGAATATAAATGCATGCCAGCATAATCCTCCTCCCTTGCCAGTGGCTCCTTACTATTACAAATTGCCATTATTATCTTTTTTCATCTTCTACCCCTATTAAAGCTCCTCTCAAAATGAATACAAATACTCCCCTTTTCCTTTTTCCCCAGATATTCCACTGAATAATCATCCTGAAACCCTTTCTTTTTCAAGTTCACATGCTTAGTTCTTTCCACATGTGTGTCCTGTAGCATAGCTATTTGCACTCTACATTTTGCTAAGATGCATGGTACAGTGTCTGCTTGTACTTACAATAAGGGCTGTTTTTGTCTTATCTTTATTCCACTCCCAGATGTAGAAAACAGCTAGAATGCTTCCAAAAAATATTATATCCTAGCCACTGAAAGAAAAAAGCATTCTGTTTTGATTGCTTATATTAGCTTGTCTGCATAGAAACATGAGGACCAGATACACAGTCGCCTTCCACTACAAGCTTTTCATGTTGCACTGTGAACATTTATTTGCTAGAGGAAAACTTTTCTTTACATCAAGTGTTCTTTTATTTACTTGCTTTCCCTTAATACTTATTAGATCAAGAAAAGGGCCTTAATCCAGGCATTCCCATATGCAAGAGTAAGAAAATGTATATTGATTTTACTTATGTCATGCTCTTTTGTCCAGGCTTTCTTATCTTTTCACACTCCAGTTCCTACATTTCTTAAAACTGAACAAGAAGAAAGAAAGGAGAAAGAAAAAAGACACCTGTTTACTTTAGTATCCCTATTACACACAAAAATAACTGAAAAAGCTATACTTTCTAATATACAGTATATGTTATGTTTTATAAAAATATTATTAAAAACAAAAAAAATGTTCTACTTACACTTAAGTCTTTCCTTCCCCTTGCCTTTTCCCTCTCCTTAATGTTCTTTCAAACATTAATGACATAAAGTAGGGCATATATTTTGAATCCTCTACAAGTTTTAAAAAGTAAGAAAAAGGCCAATATTTCCAGATTTTCTTGTTCTGCTATATTTTACAAATGTAATTGATACTTTGTAATCCCACATTTATTCATTAATTTCCAAGTTGCTTGTTTTGTTCCTGTTGATATCCATCTCCCATATTCAGTCCGTGGTTCATTTCTAATGTACTCCTAGTTCTTTTAGTCAACTCCTGTGCTTTTTTTCTTTCTCTCAAACATTTTCCTTTGAAATATTAGAAAATGTTTCACTGACATAGTCTGTTTATGAGCTTTATTATCAGAGGAACAAGAAGCAGAATACCCTTCTGTTTGATAGTTCACCTTTTGTTGGGCAAACTTTTTTATTTCCTCATTAGCATGTTCTGTATCAAAAAATGAATTTGACCCTCCAGGAAAAAATATTCTGAAGATACCTGAATACGGCAGCTTGAATCTCATACCTGCTTCTTAACATTCCCTGATTGCTGGAATATATTTACTTCTCTTCTGACTGGTGTACAGTGAGTAATTATTTTCTGTAAATACTGTACTGTCTCCAACTTTTAGTACTTTGTCCTTCTGCCAGAGTTTTTTAAAACATCTCTTCTTGAGCACTCATACCCATCCAGGCTTTTCTTCATTTTGACCTTTGAGTTTTGCAGTTTTAACAGCTCATCTGAAAATATGTTTAAAGCTTTTTCCATTTTTTGCAGCCTTTTGTTATTTGAGTTGATATACTCTTTTAATGTTTTGTTTATTTTAAACAGCTCTGAGCACCTTTGACTTATTTTTCCTCTAGATTACTGGAAGTCACGTCTTGCTCCAAAGCTGGAGCCTGAACTGCTTTTTACTGAACAACTGCACGATTCTTCTTGGTGTTTTCTCCTCATTTTCTGTAATTGATTTTCTTTCACATCATCAGACTTTTGTTCTTTGCTGGCATTCAGGCAGTACACTTAGTATTCAGTAACTGAAATTTACCTAAAAAGACACATTTGCTGGCTCTGTTTTCTGAGTTTCAGTTTTCACACTGGGAGAGATGAAATTAACCTGCTACTCAGTGTGCATCCATCTTGTATGTTACGGGGTTCTCATTGTTGTTCTAAGGACAATAACTACAGTCTGCAGAATTCCAAGTCTGTTATTGTGAATGTGGGTGATGTATACCTTTCCTGAGTTTGTGGTGCCTTGGAATATCCCCCTACTCTAACGTGCCTTAACTTTTGAGATATAATTAATGGAGGTATGAGGTGTACAGCCCTACCCCATGATGGGAGTGCAGGGGAGATTGCCTCCTGCATAAATGTTTTAAAAGGGCTACAGTGGGTCTTGTAATGTACTGATGAAATGCTCAAATCAAAGTTTTACAGTTGAGGGAATCTTAATATCAGTTGTTACATTTGTGATAGGGAATCAAGTTAAGGCACCCCCAGTGAAGGCCTACTTAGAGCGAATTATCTGTGTAAACCAGTAGGATGTTTGGTGGATCACCATCAGTTTTGAACCTTCAGTACCCTTGGGTAATTGTGAAAATGTAGTAGTTTAACTCAGAGGAATATTACACGTGATGTATGCTGACATTGTTTCATAGCACTTCATAAATGTAAGAGTTCTTGTTTCTCATTTTTAGATGGCCAGAGTGTCTATGTCCTACTCTAGAAGGAAACATTTTATAGTCCGCAAATTAATGCCAACATGGGAAAGTGTTTCTTTTAATTTTTTTTGAAATGCTGTGTGATGCCATAATGCCTACACCTGTTTTTCACTGCATGGCAGTTTGTTGTCACTGAATGCTGGCTTCTACATGATCTTATTTCATTTCAGATATCACAAAGTGGAAAGTTTGGAATAACACCAGCAAGCGAACTATGCAGCTCACAAATGTCTTCTCTTACTTACCGCACCTACTTGACCATGATGACAGCCTGCAACCCAATGTGTTAATTGGACAAGGAAGAACTGCAGGTAGGAAAACAGTTAGCTTATTACTTACACAGTGATTTACATAATTAAAAGGTCCTTGCAAAAAGTACTCAGTAAAAATGTATAGTATTTCTAACGGCAAAGGTATCTGCATACATGTTTCTTCAGATTAAGTAATGTAACTTGTTTGCTTAAGCAAATACTTATTGTTCCACATTTAGCGATTTTCATACTGTATATGTCTCTTTTTCTAGTTTGTTGGTTGTAAGTACTGAAATGGTTTTCAAAAGTAATCGTCATAACTCGTTTGTTTCCCATAAACATTAAGTGACAGTAGCTTAAAAGATGAGTGAAGTAGCAGAGTAGTCTGTTTCAGATTCTGAATGTACAGAGCAGCAGCTTGAAGACACAGAATTTCCAAGGCTTCACAAATCAAATGTAAGGTAAAAGACACAAAATAATTCTGCAGTCATTTTTTCTAGATTGTTGTTATGGTAAATTCATTATCAAAACACTTCTTCCAAAGTTTAATGGTTCTTCTTAAATATCGTTAAATGTAATTGCATTTTATTGAAGTGATGATTACAAAGAACTGCATAAGTAAAAAGATGGATGTTATACAAATTAAAATGTAATTATATTTCTTCTTATACTTAAATATCCATAAACATTTAAAACATATTGTTATTTTATTCGCTTTTGTGCAGTAATTTTCAGAAGAGGTTTTTTAGGTGATAATAAAAGTCCTGCTAGCTGTTTTAAAAGACATATAATTGCTGAATACCAACAAGCTTTTCTTGATTAGGGAAGATAAGTTTTCACTTAACTTCCTAGAAAATGTGCCCATAAACTGTAAGTATAGACTTGTAATGTTTACACTTGGTTTTACAACCAAGATTATGTCTAGCATAAAGGTAAGTCTGAAGCATGTGCGATAGATGCAAAAGTGCTCACATTGTTTTATAGTCTGTTTATTTTATTAAAGTTTTTATCATCTTAGCCATGCTCCAGTTCTCTCATTTGGATTTCTAGGTCTGAGTATATAACATTACAGTTAAGTGTTGTGTTTGCAGGCATGCAGACTTGTAAAACTGATGTGCGATTTCTGTGTAGTGTTGCTGTGTGGCTATACATTTAGTGACATCCATTTTCTGCTGCCCCTGACTTTTCTGCCCCATTCATTACCCAGACATGTTATTCCTGGCCATGAAACAAAGGGCAGTGATTCATTCCTTATGCTTGCTGGTCACAGAATTCATGCTTACCAGTGCTCATAGTACTCTGTCAGATATTTAAAAAAAAAAAATATATATATATATATATATATATATATATATATATGGTTCCCATTCAGAAGCCTGAAACATCATAAGCCTGAAAATCAAAATCCTGAAACCAAAAGCCTGAAAATTCAGAATACTGAAAACTCAAAATCCTGAAAGCCCAAAATCCTGAAAGACCAAAATCCTGAAACTCAAAATCCTGAAAACACAAATAATGCTAATATGTCACTATAAAGACACTAATATCTACCAACTGACCCTGACCCTAACCCTAACCCTAAGGTCCGTCACTATCGTGACACTCACCTGACCCGCGCCCTAACCCTAACTCACTTAAACCACCCCTAACCCCAATATTTGTCACTATTGCATACATGCCTAACCTGCGCCCTAACCCTAACTCACTTAAACCACCCCTAACCCTAAAATAAAACCAACCGCACACTTACCTGACCCCAACACATGACCTAACACCACAGGGCTAACAATAGCAAAGCCACAATGACATCAGTATGTCTATTTTGTGTTTTCAGGATTTTGAGTTTCAGGATTTTGAGTTTCAGGATTTTGGTCTTTCAGGATTTTGGTCTTTCAGGATTTTGGGCTTTCAGGATTTTGAGTTTTCAGGATTCTGAATTTTCAGGCTTTTGGTTTCAGGATTTTGATTTTCAGGCTTATGATGTTTCAGGCTTCTGAATGGGAACCATCTATATATATATCTATATATATATATCTATATATATATATATCTAGATATATATATATATATATATATATATATATATTAAACAGGAGGGGAAGGTTACTTAGCACTAGCACCAGCCGAAAAGTCCAACAGATTTGACACTTAAGTAGAGTATCCACACTTTTATGCCTCTCCTTCCAAGTGAAGCCAAACCATCCTATGCATGTCTAACCCAAAATCCAGCTTACCAAAATTAGCATTGGCATAATACAATATTCGAATATCTGAAATAACCATGTTTTTAAACACTTGAATTGCACTTTGTAGCAGTGGATTGCAGCTATGTTTTTGTTTGTTTTGTTATTTTTTAATGAGTTAATAGCAGAACCACTTTTTAGTAGCATAATTACTTTTTAGTATGCAGTCAATGAAAAGACAAGAGTTCTCAAAGGGAAGAGGAAGAAGATGCAGAGTGGAGACACTGACTAACACAGTAATAAGTAGCACTTAGAATTTAATAATTTCGCTGATTTTCAGTTTACCAGTGAACAGATAAACATTTTGAAAACAGGGTTTTAATTTGTCCCTTCAGTATGAATAAACTATATAAAGACAATTTTAGAGTTAAAAATTTGTACAAGAAAGTAGAATTTAAAATGGCTTTTACATATTATTATTTTGGTTGTTAGTTTTGCTACTACTTCATTAAAAAATTGAATAGTTGCAATCTACTGTTACAAAGTACTATTTAAGTGTTTCAAAACACGAGTGTTTTAGACATTAGAATATTATGTAATATACCACCAGTTGTGCATTTGTATAATCTGTCACTTGCAGAATGCAGAGCAAGTTAAGTGTTTACAGAATTTAACATGTTTCAGTTTTGAAAGTAGATAAAGATGATGTAGCAGTAATGAAAAATACAACGAAAAAAATGTCAACTTTCTTAGCAGAAAATAAGTGCCATTTTAATTTAATTGTTACATACTAGATTCTTTGATTTAGAACTAAACAACTTTCTAGTTAACAACATACCTAAAAAAGCCTCTTTTTGGCATACCAAGAATCTACAAGGATATGAATTTACACCAAAAGTGTCTGTTTTAGATTCCAAAACAGAGTCTTTGGCTAGGTGGGTAGATTTTAGATTGAATAAAATAATACAAATACAGAACTTCATTAAAAAAAAAAACTTGTACATTTGAAGTGAACTCAGTCTTGTTAGGTTAAGTAATAGCATGACTGAAACAAGGTCAGTGATTTCTAATATTGGAAGTTTATATATATAGCATTCCGTAGGCTGTAGATAAAGCTCTTTTTTGAAGATTATGTGTGAATTCTAGTATGGATAATAGGGATATTCTTCTTATTTGCTCTTCATTGCACATAATTTACATAACATTTTTCTGTTTTAATAGAAAAGTATTATAAACAGCTGATGGGAGTAGCGATGGGAATGTGATAGCCCCTACCTTTTTAAACTTGGTTTTGTTCATTTGGGAGCAAAATATGTTTAGATGTTTTTTTTTTTCTAAATGTGTTCTTTCAAAACAGTTTTTGGCAATATTTTTATTTTGTGGCTAGGATCTAAAAATTATTTTACTGAATTTTTAGAAAATGAAATTCTAGACCACATTTCTTAAATTCAGAGTTCCCATCTTTTCCACAAGTATCATATTTGGATGTAGACTTTTCATTTTGAAGTGATACATTGGATTGCGACACCAAGGTCTTTCAGATGCCTACTTTCCTACCCAAGGAAATTGCCATTCTGACTGTTCTAAACAGAATGTGTTAAAAATCAGTATGACAGGAAATAAGACATTTTTAAAGGTTGTTAATATTTTAGTACATATTGAAATTTCAGTAGGGACTGAATGTAAGAAACAGCAAAATATGTAATTGAGTACAAAATATAAATTCCTACCAGTTTTATTGCATGGTATAGACAAAGAAAGATATTTTATGATAGCTGCATTAGAAATTACCTGTACTATGAGCATGCCTTACATAGTAGGCCGTGGAAGAATTAAAAACAGCTTTAATAATAATTAATACTTTTTAATGTGTAATCCTAACATGAGCAAACTGGTGATGTACCCACATTTGTAAATTGTAGGGCTGCTAGTTTAAAAGATATATTGGAACAAACAGAAGTCAGTATGTTACCTAATGAATTCAGGAGACCATGGGGGTACTTACTCATGTTTTTTTTAATAAGTGTTGCAGACATAGATTTAGGTCCCAAGTTGAGTCACACTCATATAGTGTACAGTGAGAAAGGACACTTTACAATAATCGATATATTCAGGAAAAAGTCTCCAAATTAACCATGCTGACCAGAAAATAGCTAGGAAACAATTAATGTGTGTAACACAGTAATTAATTTTATTGATTCGGTTGAGTGCTTTTGTCTTAAAAGACTTAGGGGGAATTCAGTAAAGCCTACAAGATTCTTTTTGCTGTATACATTGCACCATGATGCGTACACGAGCATGAACAATTTTAAATTCAGTAAGCATCGCTTAGTGGTGTGCAAGCACTCACAAAATGGGAAACTTCTGTGGAATGCAAATTTCCATATAAGCAGGTAAGTCTTATGCATATAAGCCAGGTGGAGTGATCCAAC